>NC_069500.1:1245492954-1245677954 GCF_027579735.1 Bombina bombina
CATTCGAGTCATAAACAGTCTCGAAATGGCGGTTTAACACATTTGTGAACAAACTAACAGCTCTGACAAGGTATGATAAATTACTGTTATTGCTATACTATATGAACCAGTTGCAATGGAATGAGTTTACCAAATGATACATATGATACTGTATATACGGTGACTGATCAATATATTTGCTGAAATAACAAGTGAAATAACCAAACAATTGTTGTGATAGTGATTCCATGAATTATATGATGAGTTATATGGGCACTATGTTAAGATGTATTATACACGTTTGATATTAAACATCACACTAAGACAATGTTGTATTTGTATTTTAGATGGTCTTGACAAAGGCTTAGCTTATTAGACAAAACGTCGACTCACCTTTGGATATATAGTGCTTACTGAATAAACGCTGCTTGATTTAAAATAAGACCTGTGAGTGCCCTCATACTTTGATGATTATATATACGCGTCAGGTGTCCATTTATGCATTCGTCTGTGTACTCGCAACCTTGATGAATAAACTGCTGCTTTGAACAAGCCTGTTGTCCTTGGATCAGCCTCTCCTTCTTTCCCCCTTGGGGATCCTATGTCTTTATATATATATATATATATATATATATATACACATATATATATATATATATATATATATATATATATAAAAATATGTATTTACCATAAAATTTGCATTATCCTGTATGTGAAGAACATTGGAATGTTAAATATGTACAGTAAATATACAGTAAAACAAATACATATGTACACACACATATACAGAATATACATACATACGTGTATTTAGACTTGTATTAGTATGTATGTATTCATTATAGCACTTTGCAGTTAAACACCTTTTCATATACCATATTACCATATATCTTTTAACCCTTATAAAATAACTTTTATTTTTATATATATTTATATGAATATATTTAATCAGATAGAGTTTATATGAGTGTAACTGTATTTTAAAATGTACGGGTAAAACTCGAAAAATAAGAATATCGTGCAAAAGTTAATTTATTTTACTAATGCAACTTAAAAGGTGAAACTAATATATGACATGCAAAGCAAGATAGTTCAAGCCGTGATTTGTCATAATTGTGATGATTATGGCTTACAGCTCATGAAACCCCCAAATCCACAATCTCAGAAAATTGCTGACCTGACAGTTGTGCAGAAAACCATCATTGACACCCTCCATAAGGAGGGAAAGCCTCAAAAGGTAATTGCAAAAGAAGTTGGATGTTCCCAAGTGTATCAAAGCACATTAATAGAAAGTTATGTGGAAGGGAAATGTGTGGACGAAAAATGTGCACAAGCAGCAGGGATGACTGCCTGGAGAGGATTGTCAGGAAAAGGCCATTCAAAAGTGTTGGGGACTTTCACAAGGAGTGGACTGAGGCTGGAATCAGTGCATCAAGAGCCACCACACACAGACGGATCCTGGACATGGGCTTCAAATGTCGTATTCCTCTTGTCAAGCCACTCCTGAACAACAAACAACGTCAGAAGTGTCTTACCTGGGCTAAAGAAAAACAGACCTGATTTGTTGCTCAGTGGTCCAAAGTCCTCTTTTCTGATGAGAGCAAATTTTACATCTCATTTAGAAACCAAGGACCCAGAGTATGGAGGAAGAATGGAGAGGCACACACTGCAAGATGCTTGAAGTCCAGTGTGAAGTTTCCACAGTCTGTGTTGATTTGGGGAGCCATGTCATCTGCTGGTGTTGGTCCACTTGCTTCATTAAGTCCAGGGTCAACACAGCCGTCTACCAGGAGATTTTGGAGCACTTCATGCTTCCTTCCGCAGACGAGCTCTATGGGGATGCTGACTTCATTTTCCAGCAGGACTTGGCACCTGCCCACACTGCCAAAAGCACCAAAACCTGGTTCAATGACCATGGGATTACTGTGCTTGATTGGCCAGCAAACTCGCCTGACCTGAACCCTATAGAGAATCTATGGGGCATTGCCAAGAGAAAAATGACAGACATGAGACCAAAGAATGCAGAAGAGCTGAAGGCCGCTATTGAAGTATCCTGGTTTTCCATAACACCTCAGCAGTGCCACAGGCTGATAGTGAGTACATACAGTATGCATGCTTATACTTTTCAGAGGTCCGATATTGTTCTATGTACAATCCTTTTTTTATTGATTGCATGTAATATTCTAATTTTCTGAGATTGTGGATTTGGGGTTTTCATGAGCTGTAAGCCATAATCATCACAATTATGACAAATCACGGCTTGAACTATCTTGCTTTGCATGTAATGAGTCTATCTCATATATTAGTTTCACCTTTTAAGTTGCATTAGTGAAATAAACTAACTTTTGCACGATATTCAAATTTTTCGAGAATCACCTGTACAGGGAGTGCAGAATTATTAGGCAAATGAGTATTTTGACCACATCATCCTCTTTATGCATGTTGTCTTACTCCAAGCTGTATAGGCTCGAAAGCCTACTACCAATTAAGCATATTAGGTGATGTGCATCTCTGTAATGAGAAGGGGTGTGGTCTAATGACATCAACACCCTATATCAGGTGTGCATAATTATTAGGCAACTTCCTTTCCTTTGGCAAAATGGGTCAAAAGAAGGACTTGACAGGCTCAAAAAAGTCAAAAATAGTGAGATATCTTGCAGAGGGATGCAGCACTCTTAAAATTGCAAAGCTTCTGAAGCGTGATCATCGAACAATCAAGCGTTTCATTCAAAATAGTCAACAGGGTCGCAAGAAGCGTGTGGAAAAACCAAGGCGCAAAATAACTGCCCATGAACTGAGAAAAGTCAAGCGTGCAGCTGCCAAGATGCCACTTGCCACCAGTTTGGCCATATTTCAGAGCTGCAACATCACTGGAGTGCCCAAAAGCACAAGGTGTGCAATACTCAGAGACATGGCCAAGGTAAGAAAGGCTGAAAGACGACCACCACTGAACAAGACACACAAGCTGAAACGTCAAGACTGGGCCAAGAAATATCTCAAGACTGATTTTTCTAAGGTTTTATGGACTGATGAAATGAGAGTGAGTCTTGATGGGCCAGATGGCCAGATGAGCTCCAGTCCGACTCAGACACCAGCAAGGTGGAGGTGGAGTACTGGTTTGGGCTGGTATCATCAAAGATGAGCTTGTGGGGCCTTTTCGGGTTGAGGATGGAGTCAAGCTCAACTCCCAGTCCTACTGACAGTTTCTGGAAGACACCTTCTTCAAGCAGTGGTACAGGAAGAAGTCTGCATCCTTCAAGAAAAACATAATTTTCATGCAGGACAATGCTCCATGACACGCGTCCAAGTACTCCACAGCGTGGCTGGCAAGAAAGGGTATAAAAGAAGAAAATCTAATGACATGGCCTCCTTGTTCACCTGATCTGAACCCCATTGAGAACCTGTGGTCCATCATCAAATGTGAGATTTACAAGGAGGGAAAACAGTACACCTCTCTGAACAGTGTCTGGGAGGCTGTGGTTGCTGCTGCACGCAATGTTGATGGTGAACAGATCAAAACACTGACAGAATCCATGGATGGCAGGCTTTTGAGTGTCCTTGCAAAGAAAGGTGGCTATATTGTTCACTGATTTGTTTTTGTTTTGTTTTTGAATGTCAGAAATGTATATTTGTGAATGTTGAGATGTTATATTGGTTTCACTGGTAAAAATAAATAATTGAAATGGGTATATATTTGTTTTTTGTTAAGTTGCCTAATAATTATGCACAGTAATAGTCACCTGCACACACAGATATCCCCCTAAAATAGCTAAAACTAAAAACAAACTAAAAACTACTTCCAAAAATATTCAGCTTTGATATTAATGAGTTTTTTGGGTTAATTGAGAACATGGTTGTTGTTCAATAATAAAATTAATCCTCAAAAATACAACTTGCCTAATAATTCTGCACTCCCTGTATTTATGTTTTGTTCAGGGCAACTTTTTTTTAATGTACTACCTTTTACTCGAGATTTTCAGTCACGCTAACCTGATGAGTGTAAAACGCAATTGCACTCTTGTGATCATGTTTACTTTTTACTTGTAATACGTGCTCTATTTCTGACATGTAAAAAAACCTGATATCGCTTGCATGCAACAGTGTGTCACTTGACATAGGCATATTTTCAAATGAAAACTGTCTATATAAGCATCTATACTATAATCGCGTTTGTAACGCGTCCGTTGGTGTCACCAGTTGCGCACGCATCCTCAAAGGAATGTTGGCCCGCACAAGGCAGCCAAAAGAATGTTGGCTTTGCGCGCAGCTAAAAGAATCCACCTGGATGCAGCAAAGCTGCATCCCGGTGTATTCCAAAAATGGCAGGGTGGTGAAAGACCAGTTAAGTATAATATAACCTATTGCCAGTAAAGGCCAACACTTAGTTAGTAAAGTATTGTAAATATTATAAAAAAGGAGAGAAGCAGTGCGAACGCCTGACGCGCATTTTGCATCTGCTTTATCAAAGGCATTTTGGATATAAAAATTAAATGCTATGCAACCCCAGGGTCTAAACAAAGAATTGGATCTAACATTGTTTTTGTAATTATGTCTGTTCTTTATACCTTAAAAAATTTCCCAAGAAATTGGTTAAATTATATTTGGGTATATATATGTAGTTATATTTGTATATTTGTTTTTAATATTCTACCTACACTATGTATAAACCAAGTATATATTTTGTGAATTGTATACCTGTCATGTGAGACAACCACTAGGTGGTGCTACAACAGGGTTATGATTGGTTACCTAAATGTAGGTGGGCCTATATAAGGACACACCACATCTCTTTAGCTATGTATGATTAAGGGCTGGTTGCCTGAAACGTCACTTTTTCTAACACAGGTGTGATGGAATAAATCTTTTTTACCTGCTACAAGGTGCTGCCGTCTGTGGATTTTGATTGATAAGGGTTTACAGCACCCTTGAGTTGGCGTGCACCTGACAATAGTGCTGTGCTATTTGAGTGAGTACAATATCACTATTTGTTGTTTGCTGTATTTTGCTACTTGAACTCTGTCCAGAGATGTCTGAGAATGACAAGCTAGAGTACACTGGGTTACCTATGTTTGGATACACAGACATGGACGCTGCCAGAATTGTTACTTCAGTTAAAGTCTCAAGTGAGTTTCTGAAAACAACTTAAACTGAAGTAAATGGCAAACTATTTGAAAGACAAACTAAAAAACAAACTGCTCTGGATCATCATGCAGTAACACTTATGTAGTACTGCAAGGTAAAACGGATTCCAAGAGGACTGCGAATGAATGTGCGCCCCACCTTGATGACATATAATGAGGATTACTGCAGACTATTCACTAGTATTCTCAACAAGTGCTCCTAAGATTTAATGGTGCTTACCGTGGAGTTTCTGCAAAAAGAAATCGCCAAGCAGAAAATGGAGGTAGCCAGATTGAGGCAGGAGTTGAGCAATACCATGACCGCTGACACATACAGCACCTTAATGAAGAATGTTGAGAAGGGGAAAGCCAAATATCACAAAGTATTGGAGAGCAGAAAGAGAATCAAGTTCCAGAGAGATGTCGAGGATTACGAGACTGGATTGGTCTACAGATGGTCACGTGACCGGGAGTCGGGTCACCACCCACAAACCGGAGAGGCATGCAACCGATGGCGTTCAAGACATAGACAGCATGGAGAAAATGCTGCAGGGGCGAAACAGATTCCTGGGTCAGTTTTTCACCAAAGATTCGGAAGGAGAGGCCATCGGGGAGTCCGCAAACACAAGGGCAACAAAAGATACAGTGCCCAGATCCCAAACAACCCAGAGGGGAGCAAGGAGACCGAGCCGGGGCCAGAGATACTGAAGGAAGGTAAAGAGAACTTTACTGGCTGTATACTGCCGGTTGTGGACTGCATACCAATGATTTGATAATTAATATATCGGACAATGCACTTACTGATGAACAGAAATCAGCCCTTAAAGGGACAGTATATACTCATTTTCATATAACTGCATGTAATAGACATTACTATAAAGAATAAGATGCACAGATACTGATATAAAAATCCAGTATAAAACTGTTTAAAAACTTACTTAGAAGCTCTCAGTTTAGCTATGTTGAAAAGGCAGCTGGAAAGCCCACTGCAAGTGGGAAATAAGACACTACCCCCCCCTTCCTTTGCATATGAAAACACCCTTTACACAAACAGGAGCAAGCTGGAGAAAGTAGCTGACGGTATTCTCATAAATCTTTGGGGCTTGGTTAGGAATCTAAAAATCAGAGCAATGTTATTTAAAAACAAGCAAAACTATTTTATTTATTTTTTATTTTTATGGGCTATATAAATAGATCATCTACAAAACATTTGTGCAAAGAAAAAATGAGTGTATAATGTCCCTTTAACAGGGGTTTATCATATAGCCCTGTACAAAATCTAGATTTGTTAGACTGATCAAATTAAAAAGTTTCTTTGCTAACAAATGTTCATAATCTGAGAGTGATAAAGGTAACACTGTGCTCAGCCTGAAGAAACTTGGTTTTATGAAGAAGAGTAAATTTATACCAGGTAGTGTTAATCATAGTGTAAATACATACATAGAGCTGGTGAAAAGGGATCTGCAAAAGTTACATAAGAAACTTACTAAAGAACATCATGCCTGTAACATATCTAAGAGAGAGAGGGAGGCATTAAAGTCCTTAAAAGAGAATAAGGAATTGATCATTAAAACTGCCGACAAGGGCAGAGCTATAAGTCTGTGTAAAAAAAGGAACAAGAGCGCAACCTCCAACTCAAGTTAGTTTTATTGAATTCACAATAAGCGCTAATACAAAATGCACTTACGAGAGTTAAAACAATAGTCAGCCTGTCAATACATTAAGTCCGCTGTGTTCATGCAAGTGATCCTGAGCCCTTGTTATGGTTCCGTAGTCTTTGTTATAGATTCATCGATCACGGTGGGACCTCCACGGGCTGTTTATCACTGCAAGCAATGTCCGAACTGTGTGCTATAACTGTAATGAATAAATCTATGTATATCTCTGAAATTAAGAGCCAATTGTCCCAAAGTTTGTAGAGGAATTGAATGGAAGTACTAACTCTATTAAATTCTGCTTAAATGCAAGTGAGGTAGAGATATTTTTTTGGATACCAGGGATGGTAAAATCTGTACAGATTTATATGTAAAACCCACCGACAAAAACAGTCTTCTACACTATCAGAGTTTCCATCCCAGGAATATAATTAAGTCTTTACCCAGGTGTTTATGAGGGTGCAACGTATTGTTTCAGAGAAAGACAGATTGAGCAAAAGGTTTAAAGACATGACTAAAAAGTTTGAGGAAAGAGGTTATCCGCCAGAGTTGGTTCAGAAAGAGCTAACCAGAGTGCAGTTTCCAGTAGACTCACCAGCAAAAAGACAATACAGACATCTTATGATGGTCATGGACCATAACAATCATAGTGGTGAGATAATGAAAACTGTAAGAAAACATTGGTCCATTTTACAGAAGTGTTATCCTGGTGTTGCAGAATTTGAGTTACCACCTATGCCTGCTTTTAGGAGAAATTTTTTTAGAGGCAAATTGATTCATACTGACCTTGGCAGTGCAAATTTTTTAAAAACAAAGTTAATTAACAGGAAAAAACAGGGCTATTATCCGTGCCTAAGATGTGGTAACTGTAATTCTATGATAAAGGGCACAATTTTTGTTCATCCACTAACTGGTAAGAAATTTAATATAAGGGGTTATTATACATGCAACACTAAATTTGCTATATATGTTATAAAATGCCCATGTTGAAGAATTTACATTGGCGAGACCACCCGCAGGGTATGCGATAGAGTTATACAACACAAAAGTAATATTAGATGCAACAATCAGGAGGCCCCAGTATCTAGTAATTTTTTTAGAATGTGGACACAATATCAGTCAAATTTGTTTTCAAGTAATTGATGCAGTACCATATCCTAGGCAGGAGGTCACAGAGAGTTGCTCCTTAAAAGGAGAGACACATTTTGGATATATAGAAAAAAGAGAGGAAGAACAGAAGCATTATTGGGCACACTTATAGGATGGATTACCAATTATGACGTGGGGTAGAGTATGGTGTAAGAGAAAATATGGATTAAATTAAAACATAACGTTTATTAATGATGTTAAAATAAAGGTTGTGGACCATGCCACCATTAAGCTAATATGAACAACTCATTAGGTACGATTTAAAAACAAAACTAAAGAGAGAACTGCAATCTCTCCCGGTCAGGAAAAGCCTGAATTAACAGAATGATCAAATATATTAAAACAATTGAAAATACAGATGTCATAGGCACAGGTTAATTCACTGGTTAACAACACCTTATAAAGATTAACCAATCTATGTCTGTAATATATTGCTGTGGCATAGAAGAATTAGAAGGGTTAATGCTGGGTCAATAACCCCTAATCGTCCATATCTTATAATTAACAATTAAAGCCACAGAGTCCCCTAAGGGAAGAGACCATATAATGTGTAAGAACAGTTAAGTATAATATAACCTATTGCCAGTTAAGACCAACACCTAGCTAGTAAAGTATTGTAAATATTATAAAAAAAGGAGAGAAGCAGTGCGAATGCCTGACGCGCATTTCGCATCTGCTTTATTGAAGGCATTTTGGATATACAAATGAAATGCTATGCAACCCCAGGGTCTAAACAAAGAATTGGATCTAACATTGTTTTTGTAATTATGTCTGTTCTTTACTTGTGTATACCTTCAAAAATTTCCCAAGAAATTGGCAATCCATATCTGTGTATATATATATGCTGTTATATTTGTTTTTAATATTCTACCTACACTATGTATAAACCAAGTATATATGTTGTGAATTGTATACCTGTCATGTGAGACAACCACTAGGTGGTGCTACAACAGGGTTATGATTGGTTACCTGAGTGTAGGTGTGCCTATATAAGGACACTTTAGCTATGTATGATAAAGGGCTGGTTGCCTGAAACGTCACTTTTTCTAACCCCGGTATGATGGAATAAATCTTTTTTACCTGCTACAAGGTGCTGCCGTCTGTGGATTATGATTGATAAGGGTTTACAGCACCCTTGAGTTGGTGTGCACCTGACAATAGTGCTGTGCTATTTGAGTGAGTACATTGTCCCTGTACCATGTGGCAGCCATCAGCCAATAACAGACTCATATATATATATATATATATATATATATATATATATATATATATATATATATATATATATATACACTGTGAACTTTTGCACATGCTTAGTAGTAGCTGGTGCCTTAGAAACTGTGTATATAAAAAAGACCAAATTTGATAATGGAAGTAAATTTGAAAGTCTCTTAAAACTGCATGTTCTATCTGAATTATAAAAGTTAAATTTGACTTAAGTGTCCCTTTAACTTAGGGGTTCTCAGTTTTTTGCTTCAAAGGGTATACTTGAGTATTCAATAGTGTCTTGCTGGTACCAAACAATGGTGTGTTAGATACTTCATAAACAATCCAAAACCTCAAACTGATGATATGATGCTATATTTTCGCTTGTCTACTTGACTACCCATTGATTTTAAATGTTTGCTTGTTGTGTTCTCCCAGTAGCCAAACTGGAGTGCACACAACGGATACTCTACAAAAATTCAAATGAACAAATGCCTAGGGCTTCCAACTTCAACCATAAGGAGTGAATGGGGAGGTACAACATTCCTAGAAATAAATTATTGAGTCTTGCGCCAGTAAATATGCATCACAAATGACCAAAGTTTAACGAACTGAAAAAAGTAAGCAGGCTATAATCAAATTCAACCAATAATAATACATTTGTATGTTAGAACTAACAAAAACTACAATTGATCAAGCCTTATCTAACAAAAAATCTTATCACGTGAACAGGGTATTGTTTGAGAGTTAAACCCAGCTGAAATGAAGAGCATAACTAGAGGCCAAGCAGGTTAGGGAGTGTGTAAAGTCCATGCACTAGACTTCAAGAGGAGTAAGGCACTTAAGTGGTAAGCTATCATGTTGGCATTCTTTCCCTCAAAATCTGCCCTTGACAAGAGCTACTTAGCCTGGGCATGTATATATCTCTGGTCTTATGAGTCAGAAGCTTGCAGGGTAAGGTTCAAACAGGCCATAGGTTGCCATAATTAAGATCAGGCAGTGACCAGACACTTGGAAAAGCAGTATACCCTGGGCCTGGGCTTCCATAAGGCAACATAATGGCATCCCTGCAGAGAGGCCACAAGTTAGAGTGCAACAGGTCATGGAAACAATTTTTAGCATTTTCACAGCTTTCTATAATAGTCCATGTAAAAGGTGGAGGGAGATGGGTGCCTTTGTGCATAGTAAAAAAGTGATTATTTCTTGTAATTTTGTTTTTATAAAGGTTCATGAGTCCATGCAAGCCACAAATGTACAGGTTTAAGGGACAAAGACCCCCCAACAGTAAAACCCACCAACCAACCAACCCCCCAAAATAAAAAACCTAACTCTAACAAAACCTAAGCTTTTTAAGGGCATTGCCCTTAAAAGGGCCAATAGAATTTTAGTAGCTCTCATCCTATTGGCTGATTTGAACAGCCAATAGGATTTCAGTAGCTCTCATCCTATTGGCTGATTTGAATTTCCAAAATTAAGTCAGCCAATAGGAATGCAAGAGACGCCATTTTGAAAAGGCTCCCTTGCATTGAAGATTCAATATACAGCGGCGACTGTATGAAGAGGATGCTCCACTTCAGATGTCTTCAGGATGGACCCGCTCCATGCCGCCGGGATGAAGATAGAAGATGCCGCCTAGATGAAGATAGAAGACGCCACTTGGATGGATGAAGACCTTGCCGCATGGATGAAGACTTTCGCCGCCTGGATGTCCGGACTTCAGAAACTGCAAGTGGATCGTCGGGGTTAGTGTTAGGTTTTTTGAAACTTTTTTGGGGTGTTTTTTTTTTAGATTAGGGTTTGGGCTTGTCTTAAAAGAGCTAAATGCCATTTTAATGGCAAGAAAAAGAGCTAAATTCTCTTAGCTTAGGTTTTTGTTAGAGTTAGATTTTTTATTTTGGGGGGTTGGTTGGGTGGTGGGTTTTACTGTTGGGGGGTCTTTGTATTTTTTGTTCAGGGAAAAGAGCTGATTTCTTTAGGACAATGCCCTACAAAAGGCCCTTTTAAGGGCTATTGGTAGTTTATTGTAGGCTAGGGTTTTGTTTTATTTTGGGGGGCTTTTTTTATTTTTATAGGGCTATTAGATTATGTGTAATTGTTTTTATTTTGGATAATTTAGTTTGTTATTTTTTTGTAATTTAGTATTTTTTTTATTTTTTGTAATTTAGTATTTGTTTATTTTTTGCAATTTAGTATTTTTAATTTTTTGTAACTGTAGATTTAATATTTTTTTTAAAAGTGTAAGTTTTTTTAATTAGTAATTTAATTTATTTAATTGATAATTATTTTAATTTTAGTATAATAGTAATGTTAGTTTAATTTATAGTTTTTTTGCGATGTGGGGGGCTGGCGGTTTCGGGGTTAATAGGTTTATTTAGTGGCGATGTGGGTGCTGGCGGTTTAGGGGTTAATAGGTTTATTTAGTGGCAGTGATGTGTGAGGGCAGAGGTTTAGGGGTTAATAACTTTATTTAGTGGCGGCAATGTCGGGGAGCGGCGGAATAGGGGTTAATATCATTATTATAGTGTGGGTGACGTTGGGGTGCGGGGGAATAGGGGTCAATAACTTTATTATAGTGGTGACAATGTCAGGGAGCTGTGGAATAGGGGTTAATAAATTGTATTAGTGGCGGCGATGTTGGAAGCAGCAGATTAGGGGTTAATAAGTTTATTATAGTGTTTGTGATGCGGGAGGGCCTCGGTTTAGGGGTTAATAGGTAGTTTATGGGTGTTAGTGTACTTTGTAACAGTTTTTTTGCGTAAAACTCATTACTACTGGTCTCATATTGAGAAATTGATCATGTCGGACTCGACATAGCCTGTAACGCAAGCTTTTTAGCCTCACCGCAAAATTTGTAATGGCAGCGCTATGGAAATCCCACGCAAAAACATCATTTTTTTGAGTGCGGGACTGACGTTGCGTTACAGGCTAATATGCTTGCGGTACAGCTATACCGACAAGACTTGTAATGGCTGCATTGCAGTTTTAACGCTGAAATGGCCATTTTTTTCAGCGTTAAAACACGACCGCAAAACTCGTAATCTAGGTGTCAGTGTTTAACGCTATTATAGTAGAGGGGAATCTACAGATGCCCACTCACAAATATCAGCAATGCCCCATGCTTCTGTAGTTTGCGTTCACTACTACACGTTTTCATATTAGTTCAGCTGCCTGTAACCTCACAGAATAGTTTGGCGCCAACCACTAGGTGGCGTAGTGCATCCAGTCAAAGCACGAGATGCAGGACCCTTAAAGGTTTTTTTTTTTTTTGGTTGGTGTTACGTGCTTGCGCGCGCACTCTGCTCCAATCTTTACTTCTGTCCCGGTATAGGTCACGTGTGAAGCCGGTTGACTGCCAGCGTTGTGTATATATTTTTATTTATTTATCTTCTAAGCCGCCTTCAGAACCTCTCAGCTGTTGTGTCAGTGCCGCGCTTTACTTCTCTTTCATACACTTGAGACACTCCTCCCTCTTAGAGCTGCGGCCGCCCCGGGGAGGGAGCGAACAGACACACACACAGGGGAGGGCACCGGCTGCCGGATACATGCTGGGGAACCTCGCACTCCTCGTGAGGTAAAGTAACGATTCGCTTCCTGCTCTTTTGCAACGTGCACGCGCTTCTTCGTACATGGAAGTACTAGTGCACCCTGAGCTATGGCTGGGGCAGTCACATTTGTAGATTAAACAAACACGCAGACTGGTTGAAGTCTCCCACCACAAAGCAGAAACCAGGGATCATAAGTTAGACGTAAGCTTGGCTAGGTAGTGTGAGCTACTGACATCTGCACTGGTTCAGCTGCTTATATGGGCTATAATGTATACATGTTACATTCACATATATTAAACCTATACCATATGTGTCTCTCTGTGAGTACATATACACTTACCGGCTTGACTTACACCATTGCTACTGTAACAAGTCTCCCCAGGGCCTGCCTGCACCGTGGGCCTCTCCCTCCCGGCTCCGGCCTGTACTTAAGGCCTGTGGCGCCCCGGTTTACAGTCAGGGTGTGTGCTGTTTAATTTACCTAGAGTCTGTACCCTGTGTCCGGTTTATATTCATATCTTATCTGTCCCATTTCTAAATAATAGCAGTGAATTACAGCCCACTTTCTTATGCCCCCATTCAAACCGCGCTGGTGACAGTGTCAAGGCCCTTACTAGTATTTTGTACTTTACTTGGATGTTGTTTGCAGTAATTATAGATTAGACTAGCTTTCCCGGACATATCATGTGTGCTATCTGGTGAATTTATATTTATAAATGTGTTTGAAAGTACTGGTTTTGTTAACATTTGATGTGACTGAAGTTTTGTTTTCTTACCGATAGAGGCCGGTAAAGCACTTTAGAAAAGAAAAAGTTAAGGGAGAATGGAGTTCCCTAACCAGCAGAAGACAACTGATGGCAAAATTATTTACCCACCCGGAGTAAAGGAGATCACAGATAAAATTTCTAACGATGAGGTGGTGAAACGGCTAAAAGTAAGTAACCCACCTTGTCAGCTTTATTCTTCCCCATATTTAGATAGTTGTACTCTGCTCCTTCGTGGGCTGCTGCAGACAGCTGCTGTTCTTGTACTCTATGAATATTAGATTATCCAAAAAGATTGTCTTTTGGAAGTGCTTTATATTTGTTGGTTATGTTAACCTTTACTAGATATGGATTTGTATAGTGATTGAATATTATTCCTCTATTTCTGTATGTTTTTGTGACACCCCCCCCCCCAAAAAAAAATAAATAAATAAAAATGTTTTGGTGTTCTTTGCTTCAAGAAGGAAGGTTAAAGCAAAAATGCATTGGTTAAAAACATCTTTGGGTTACAAGAGTCTGTGTAAAGATGCTGACACTTTTTATTCACAGATTCTCATTGTTTGTTTTTTGGAAGGACAATCTTGACCAAACTTTTAACAAGTGCTTTTTTTTCCTGATTCTGTGCTTTTTTTTTTTTTTGTTTGTTTCTACACTAAGTTTCTAATTAAACTTTCATATAATTTACTTCCATTTATCAAACTTTGAAGCACAAGCTACTACTGAGTATTATGTTCAAGAGTTTATGGTGCTGCCACTTGATACAGGGGGCATTGACATTCATGAGAAAAAAAAATCTCCTGCTCATTCAAACTGCTATTACATTTGTCTTTTTATTATTTACTTGTTGATTATGCAATTCTACTGTATTAAATGTTCCTTTAAGTTTGTGCTTTTGTAGTGGTGTGTGTGTTTTTTTTTTTTTTTTTATGCTTACAAATACAATTTAATTACTGGCTACTTTAAAATTAACCTCAATGTGAACACCTTCACTTGAAGATGGTTATTATTCTTGTTGGCTCTTAAAGGGACATTACATTGGATAGTACAACTACTGTAACATGGTTACTACTCATCATGCAATTGTTTTTTCTCATGTACCTGCAGTGCTTTAAAGGGGCAGGAAAGTCAAAATTAAACTTTCATGATTCAGATAGGGCATGCAATATTAAACAACTTTCCAATTTACTTTTATCAAAATTACTTTGCATTCTTGGTTTTCTTTGTTAAAAGATAAACCTATGTAGGCTCATATGCTGTTTTCTAAGCTCTTTTATCTCAGTGACTGTTAGTGCTAGTTAACGTGTACCATACAGATAATGTGCTCACTCCTGTGCAGTTATGCAGGAGTCAGCACTGATTGGCTAACATTCAAATTTATATATAGCACTGAGATAAGGGGGCGGTCTACAAAGGCTTTAGATACAAGGTAATCAGAGGTAAAAAATATATTCATATTACAGTTTTGGTGATGCAAAACTAGGGATTTGGTAATAAAGGAATTATCATTTTTTTTCAAGAAGACTGTCGCTGTTGGCTTATTTTAGCCTATTACCAAAATCATTGTTAAAGTTCTGCATCTTTATATTGAGCGTTGACATCTTGGAATACACACATTGTTGCCCTGTGTACTTCAACAAATCGGTGGCATTGTTGTTATTTTGATAGTATCTTGCACTTTGGGCTAGCATTGTTATCCAGAGAAAATTTTGGGGGCAGTGTAATACTTTGGTATGTTATTTATATATGTCATTTAAGCTCTCCACAGCAAAACTAATTGCATAATGTCATGAAGACCTCATGATTTTAGGTTGAGGGGTTAACCTTTTTCTTTGTTTGCTGAGTATTTTACTGTACCTATCCTTAAAACCCCCCCAAAACAACTGTTTTTTTTTTTTTTAAGGCACCAGGTCTCTGGATGTTTTTAAGTCAGGAAGATGTCAACAAAGAGTGACATAAAACACTGCCTGACGTTGATCAGATGTGACACTGTAGGATATGTTGACATTGTAATCACTTTTATGTTACAGGGTGATCAAATATGACATATTTGGTATCAAAATAACCATCATGACTAAAATCATAAGGTATCCTAAAACTGCAGCTAGGGCATGCAGTTTTGTTTTATGGCCTGCCATAAAAAAGGGTGGCTACCTTACTTGCCTGGTCAGAAAACTGACCTAAGCAAAATTTTTAATTGTGATTTGGGATTTTTAATCTTAGTATTGTATTTTCCTTAGGGTTTCCCATATAATCATTTAAAGTGGTTGCGACAGCAGAGATAGTTTAGTGTGTTTGGCATCAAAGGGTAGTGTGGGCATTTTTCTTGGTCTAGTACAGACAAGTGTGTGTTTTTTAACCTTTGCACTTAGTCACAGGCTTGTCTGGAATGGCTAGACTGTGACACACTGGTTAAGGTGGAAAGGGTTGGTTAACCCTGTATGTCACATTTAACATAACTTAAATTGTTTGTGCAACAAACATTGAAAAATGTAATAGCTAATTTTAGTCTAATATTAGCTTAAATTGTATCCGTGTGCTCAGTAAAATCAACCTAGTGGAGTTCTAATTAAATAGGTCATGGGAAGCACAATAGAAAACAGGTCACTTTTAAACTAAAAAAAATAAAAAAAAAATAAAAAAGGTACTTAAAGGGATAGGAAAGTCAAAATTAAACTTGCATGATTCAGATAGAGCAAGACTTCTATTTTCCAACGTGCTTTGTTCTCTTGGTATCATCTCTTGTTGAAAAAGAATATGCACATATCCTACACTAGTGGGAGCTAGCTGTTGATTGGTGCCTGCACACTTGTTTCTTGAGATTAGCTAACTAGATGTATCAGCTGCCAGTAGTGCAATGCTGTTCCTTTAGAAATGGTTGACAAGAGAATGAATGTTTGATAATAGAAGTAAATTGGAAAGTTGTTAGAAATCACATGTTCTAGTTGAATCAATGAAGGTGGTTTTGGAGTTTCCTGTCCCTTTAACTAAAATAAAAAAAAAAATCGGTAGCTGCATTTCTCTATATTACTGATGTTTTTTTTTTAACAGATTCAGATCTAAATTATGCACTCTCAACTGAAGTGTATTTATTTAGCTTGTAAAAAAGAAAATATCACTAATCTGTGAATATTGCACCACTTCTGTCACAGGATTAAAGAATACCTAAATTCCAAGATGGCAGCATCCAGTGTAAAGATTCAGACCTCCCCAACCAGCACTTATGAAAGGTTAAACTAAGTAAATAGCTTTGAAATGGGCTGCAGGTGCCCGAGGAAAAGCATGATGAGTAGTAACCATGCTACCGTAGTTGTACCTTAATGTCCTTTTTAAATCTAACTTTTAGTAAACCCCTTGAGTAATTATTGTTTTGTGTTTTGTATACCTGGTATCTAAACTGCATTTCTGTGACCATCATTGTGTTTGTTTTTTCTGAAGATCTGAAATAGCAATTTTTTTATTTTGTATGTCTAAGTACACCCAACTTTCTTGGGTACATATGTTAGTTATGGTAAAGCCTAGCATTTCTGAAATGCTAGGATTTAGCATTGGAACAAATAAAGGGTACTTTCATGAAGTATATAATACTTCATGCTGAAAGCTCATTTATTTGTTCCAATCGATCTCCTTAACTGTGCTGCTAAGGCAGCCCACCAGCAGAACGCTATCTTTGCTATCTGGCAGAGAGGTGACGTTTCCACCTCTTAGCCAATAGCTGTGTGGGAAATCCAGCTTTGGAACAGGGTGAAAAGGCTAAGATATGCTAAAGCTCATAAAGATTGGAATGAAAATCAGTGGAAAAAAAAAAAGAGTATTATGGATTGACGAATAAAAATTTGACATTTTTAGATCCAATTTGAGAGATGGAAGAATGAGTGCTTGCGGCCTTCGGTGAATTTGGGGCTGCATTTCTGCTAGTGGTGTTAACGATATTGTCTGAATTGATGGGGGCGTGAATGTTGAAAAGTACAGTGTGTTGGGTTGTGTGGTGGTTTTTTTTTTTTTTTTTTTTTTACATTTATCGTGCCATTCCTTCTGGAAAGCGCCTGATTGGGAATGGTTTTATTTTTCAGCATTAAAAGATCCCAAGCACACTGCTAATGCAGTGAAATCACATTTGGAGAGAAAAACTGACAGTCATGGACTGGACTCCAGAGTCCAGACCTGAATTATAGAGGCAGTATGGGATCACCTGTACAGAGAGAAATAAGACAACCTAAATCTAAAGAAGAACTCTGGGAAGTGCTGAAAGAAGCCTGTGACAATATACCAGAAGATTATTTCAGGACAGTCTCCCCGAAAGACTAAAAGATGTGCTTGGTGCCAGGGGAGGTCACACTAAATGACTTCTGCCTGAAGAAGACATTTTGTTCTGAAAATTGTGGTGTGTTTGTTTGTTTTTTTTTTTTTTATTTTTTTTTGTTTTTTTTTAATTTATAGTCTACATATTTCCTGTATTATTTATTTGTATTTTAGATACCAATAAATAGGGATGGTAATTAAAACCTTGCTAAAACAACAAAGCTGGTGGCCTAAGACTTTTTTTTTTTTGTACAGTACTATAAAATATGAATTAACCGCATAGGGGCAGTGTAATACGTTGCAATATTATAACGGTTTTGTTACTTATAAATGTTAGTAGTTATCCAAATCAGACATTTAGTTGCATAATTTAACATGATTTGATAACAAATATTGGAAACATTTTCACCCCTTCACGATTCAGAGTTGGCATGCAGTTTTGACTTTCTAATTTAACTCTATTTAATTGGTTGCCTTCCCTTGGTATCCTTTGTTGATAAGCATGCCTTGTATGCTTAGGAGCCGTTTATTGTTGACTGCACATATATGCATTAAGTTATTGGCTCACTTGTGCATTTCAACAAAGGATACCTAGAAAATGAAGTAATTTATTTCTAGAAATAATCGTGAAAGGGGTTTAAAATTGTTTTCTCTATCTGAACCCTAAAAGAAAGAAAATTGGTTTCTTGTCCCTTTACATTTTGTGGTGTGCCCATTAAATAGGTCATGGGGGTGAACACTGCTTTATTATTGCACAATTGCTTGCTTATAACTGTGTTTAACCCCAGTGAAGGATTAAACACCTAGTTCAAGGCAGCAGTGCCCTACTGGGAGCTAGCTGAACACATCTTGTGAGCTAATAGAAACAGATAAATGTGTAGCCACTAATCTGCAGCTAACTCAATCAAATTTTGCTGCTACTGAGGATATGTACATATTCTTTTCGCTGAAAAATATAGAAAAAACAAAGCGCAACAGGACTCAAGTGAAAAGGAGTCTGAAAATCAGAGCAATGTTATTTAAAAATAAGCAAAACTATACATTTAAAAAAAAAAAAAAAAAAAAAAAAAAACTTTATGGGCTATATAAATCTGCAAAACATTTATGCAAAGAAAAAATGAGTGTATAATGTCCCTTTAAACAGATAAAATATATTTTAAAAACAGAAGGTATTAGGTGTACCAGAAGTTAAAAACAGAAATGCATATCAGACAAAATTGTCTTAAAACTTTAACCAGGTTACCGCTTCCAGCTGATCTTGAATTGCAGGATGAAACCATTTTATACAGGCTTCCTTTTAGCTTGGTGCTGTGTTGCTCCACAGTGAAATTCTCCATACAGCTCTGAATTCCTGTGTGTGAAGGAAGTCTTCAGCTGTGCAGTGTCTGCTGTTTTCACCCTTGGGGGATTAAAGATCTAGTAGATCTTTAATATGTTCACACTATGATTTGAAAAGTCCATTTTAATGTTTGACGGGCGTAATGAATTAAATGATTTGGCTTTCTTCTCCTTCTGTCCATATTATGAAAATATCATCGATGTAACCATAATATGTATAAGGTTTGTGAGGCTGAGTACATAAGAATCTGTATTCTAGGTACGCCATGAAAAGATTATCGTATTGCGGTGACATTTTTATGCCCATCGCTGTCCCTGTCATTTGTAGGTAGTAATTGTTGTTAAAACTGAAATAGGTGTGTGTATGTGAGTATAAATTCTATAAGCTGGGCAATAGTTGCACTATCATATTTGTGTGTTGGTTGGTGGGATGAGAGAAATTTACTGCAGGCCTCAATACCATCCTCATGCGGGATGTTGCTGTATAAGGATGATTAAGACTGATAGCTTTATACAGGACACTACAGACTTCCTTAATAAACTTAACCAGATAAATTAACTACCTGGAAACACTATATATAAGTTAGTATGGATGTGGAATCCTTATACAGCAACATCCCGCATAAGGATGGTATGGAGGCCTGCAGTAAATTTCTCTCATCCCACCAACCAACACACAAATATGATAATGCAACTATTGCCCAGCTTATAGAATTTATACTCACACACAACTATTTCAGTTTTAACAACAATTACTACCTACAAATGACAGGGACAGCGATGGGCACAAAAATGTCACCCCAATACGCTAATCTTTTCATGGCGTACCTAGAATACAGATTCTTATGTACTCAGCCCCACAAACCTTATACATATCGTTACATCGATGATTTTTTCATAATATGGACAGAAGGAGAAGAAAGCCTTTTTAGATTTCCACAAATCATTTAATTCATTTCACCCGTCAACCTTAAAGTTGACTTTTTAAATCATAGTGTGAACTTCTTGGACTGCTCAATAACTGTCACCAATGGCATCCTTCATTCATCTATATACAGAAAACCCACAGACAGGTACAGCTGCTTCCATCCCAATCACACTAAACAAGGTATCATCTACAGCCAAGCTATCAGATATCACCGCATTTGCTCTGACATAAAAGACAGAGATCAGCACCTGAGTACACTGTCAGTCATTTAGGCAAAAGGGCTACAAGGAAAGGACAATATCTAAAAAAAAATCAAATCTGCCCTAAAAACACCACAGGAAAGGCTCCTACAATACAAAGGAAAACAAAACAAGAACCCCTCTAGTATTCACTTACAACCCTACTCTGGAAAGAGTATGCAAAATTATTAAAGAGCTACAACCACTAATTTCAGAGGACCCCACACTCAAAAAAAATATTTCCTGAACCCCCCCCATACTAGCATTCAAACAACCGCCTAACCTGAGACAGAGATTCGTCCGCAGCAAATTAACCACAGAACAGAAGCTTACACAAAATGGCACTGCACAATGCAACAAATCGCTCTGCCAACTGTGTCAACATATGTGACAACAACGCATCATATAATATTAAAGGATCCTATTCGTGCTCATCTGCTAATGTGGTGTACATGATACAGTGTACAGCGTGTGACAGGTTGCTACATTGGAGAAACTGGCCTAAAGCTGCATCTCAGAATGAATCTACACAGACACTCAATCAAAAACCACAAGGAAAATGAATATTGTACCCCTGTTGGTCATCACTTCACCCAGACTGGTCACTCCATCCTTAACCTCAGGATTAAAATTCTTAAAAAGAGTTTCAAAGACTCTCATGAACTAAAGACGTTTGAGATGAAAATGATCACACATTTCAATACCAGAAATGAAGGACTTAATGTAGACTCTGGCTTTCTCACACACTACCATAACTTTCTATAATCTCTCATCTTATTGTCCTATGTTGGTTTCTTTTTCCTTTTGTTTTTCCTCTCATCTTGCCTATTTACTCTCCTCTGTTTATTTATTCTTTCTGGCTATTCTCAGCTATTTTCTCCTTCAGACACATTCTCTGCTTTTTATGACACCCCCTCCCTCCCTTCCATTTGTTGTATGTGATGGTATCTACATCAGATTGATCGGTATTGCTTCAGACCTGAGGAAGAGGAAAACTCTTGAAAGCTTGTCTTTTGAAATATTATTATGTTAGTCCAATAAAAAAGGTATCACTGCAATACTTTGTTTTTAGAGATATAGAGATGGATAGATAGAGATATACCCTTTAGTGACCAGACCATTTTTCAATTTTCTTACCGTTGAGCACCAGGGCTATTTTTAAATTTCTGCTGTGTTTGTGGTTAGCTGTAATTTTCCTCTTATGCATTTACTGTACCAACGCATATTATATACAATTTTTCTCGCCATTATATGGACTTTCTAAAGATACCATTATTTTCATCATATAATTTTATATATATATATATATATATATATATATATATATATATATATATATATATATATATATATATATATATATATATATATATATATATATATATATAGGAAAAAACACTTTCTAACTTTAACCCAAAAAATTTGTTACACATCTACAACCATCAAAAACCACCCATGCTAAATATTGTTCTTAGTTTAAAAAAGTAAAGGCTTACGTGCATTGCTACTGTGGAATCTGTTGGCGCTCTACAAATAACCAATAATAATTGGTGGAGAGCTAACAAAGTAAATAGCCCACCTTGGTGAAATTGGAAAAACCCTACTTGTACATCTCAGGCATCTCAACACCATTTGAGCGCCACTTCTCTGCTGCAGGAAAAATAGCTTGCAAAAAAGAGCCTCAGCCAGGAGCATTTGAACATTTCAATGTAAAGTTTCTGAAAGAGTGCATAACAGAATGTTATAAACAGTGGAGGTCTACTTATTATTAGTTCTACCTCCTTTTCAAACAGTTTGTGGTTTTGTCTTGCTTAATTATAAAAATTGGACCAACAGTTGTGTTAATGTTAAGTTTTAGTCTGAAGTTTATTTTTATAACACTCAATATATGTATTTTATTTAAAATATAGGAAAAAAGTATTTATTTACTTTTTATCCGACTAGTCGATTAATCGATAAAATAATCGACCGATTATGAAAATAATAGTTGCAGCCCTATTATAAATCTATCTCTATATACAGTGTGTATATATCTTTCGTGAGTACACCCCTCACATTTTTGTAAATATTTTATTATATCTTTTCATGTGACAACACTGAAGAAATGACACTTTGCTACAATGTAAAGTAGTGAATGTACAGCCTGTATAACAGTGTAAATGTGCTGTCCCCTCAAAATAACTCAACACACAGCCATTAATGTCTAAACCGTTGGCAACAAAAGTGAGCACACCCCTAAGTGGAAATGTCCAAATTGGGCCCAATTAGAGATTTTCCCTCCCCAGTGACTCGTTAGTGTTACAAGGTCTCAGGTGTGAATGGGTAGCAGGTGTGTTAAATTTGGTGTTATTGCTCTCACACTCTCTCATACTGGTCACTGGAAGTTCAACATGGCACCTCATGGCAAAGAACTCTCTGAGGATCTGAAAAAAAGAATTGTTGCTCTACATAAAGATGGCCTAGGCTATAAGAAGATTGCCAAGACCCTGAAACTGAGCTGCAGCACAGTGGGCAAGACCATACAATGGTTTCACAGGAGAGGTTCCGCTCAGAACAGGCCTCGCCATGGTCCACCAAAGAAGTTGAGTGCACAGGCTCAGCGTCATATCCAGAGGTTGTCTTTGGGAAATAGATATGATTGCTGCAGAGATTGAAGGGGTGGGGGAGGGTCAGCCTGTCAGTGCTCAGACCATACGCCACACACTGCATCATATTGGTCTGCATGGCTGTCATCCCAGAAGGAAGCCTCTTCTAAAGATGATACACAAGAAAGACCGCAAACAGTTTGCTTAAGACAAGCAGACTAAGGACATGGATTACTGGAACCATGTCCTGTGGTCCAATGAGACCAAAATAAACGTATTTGGTTCAGATGGTGTCAAGCGTGTGTGGCGGTGACCAGGTGAGGAGTACAAAGATAAGTGTCTTTCCTACAGTCAAGCATGGTGGTGGGAGTGTCATGGTCTGGTACTGCATGAGTGCTGCCAGCACTGGGGAGCTACAGTTCATTGAGGGAACCATGAATGCCAACATGTACTGTGACATACTGAAGCAGAGCATGATCCCCCTCCCTTCTGAGACTGGGCCGCAGGGCAGCATTCCAGCATAACTACCCCAAACACACCTCCAAGTTGACCATTGCCTTGCTAAAGAAGCTGAGGGTAAAGGTGATGGACTGGCCTAGCATGTCTCCAGACCTAAACCCTATTGAGCATCTGTGGGGCATTCTCAAACGGAAAGTGAGGGAGCGCAAGGTCTCAACAGCCACTCTCTCCGTAATGTTGTGATGGAGGTCTCCAGTGGCAACCTGTGAAGCTCTGGTTAACTCCATGCCCAGCAGGGTTAAGGCAGTGCTGGGAAAATAATGGTGGTCACACAAAATATTGACACTTTGGGCCCAATTTGGACACTTCCACTTAGGGGTGTACTCACTTTTGTTGCCAACGGTTAAGACATTAATGGCTGTGTGTAGAGTTATTTTGAGGGGACAGCAAATTTACACTGTTAAACAGGCTGTACACTCACTACTTTACATTGTAGCAAAGAGTAATTTCTTCAGTGTTGCCACATGAAAAGATATAATAAAATATTTACAAAAATGTGAGGGGTGTACTCCCTCTTGTGAGATACTGTGTATGTGTATATATAATTTTTTTTTTTTTTTAAGTAGACAACCCAAAGTATTGATCTATTCTAGCCACATTTTGGTATATTTCATGCCACCATTTCACAGCCAAATGCGATCAAATATAAAAAAAAAAAAAAAAAAAATCATTAACTTTTTCACTAACTTTAGGTTTCTCACTGAAATTATTTACCAACAGCTTTTGCAATTATGGCTCAAATGGTTGAAAATGCATCTCTGGTATCCCCTTTGTTCAGAAATAGCAGACATTTCTGGCTTTGACATTTACTTTTTGGTAATTTAGAAGGCTGCTAAATGCTGCAGCGCGCCACACTTGTATTATGCCCAGCAGTGAAGAGGTTAATTTTAGCTTTAGTGTAGATAAGCCTCCCTCCCTGACCCCTCTCAAACAGCTCTCTTCCCTCCCCACCTCACAATTGACAATTGTAGCTGGCCCCCCCTCAATACCCTCCCAGATCCTTTAACAAAAACTTAATTCCTTATTTCCCCTCTCCCTCCCTCCTTCCCTTACACAGGCTCCAGCAGTCCAGCACATTTAATTGCGTGAGCACGCGCACCCCCTCGTGCGCACTGCCGGAACTGATCCGCTCACCGGCCTCCCTCGTATCCCTCTCACGCCACCAATGATCGGCACCATCGCTGGCTGATGCAGAGAGGGCCACAGAGTGGCCCTCTCTGCATCAGTTTGCTTAAAAAGGGTATTGCATGATGCCTCAATATTGAGGCATCGCTGCAATACTCTGATAGCGGCTGGAAGCGATTGCAATCACTTCCCACGCTTGCCCACGCTTGAAAACACTGAGGACGTGCAGGGTACGTCCTTGGTCATTAACTAGCAGTTTTTGTAGGACGTATCCTGCGGGTCTTTGGTCATTAAAGGGGCACTAAACCCATTTTTTTTTTTCATGATTCAGATAGAGCATGCAATTTTAAGCAACTTTCTAATTTACTCCTATTAATTTTTCTTTGTTCTCTTGCTATCTTTATTTAAAAAACAGGAATGGGATGCATAGGAGCCGGCCCATTTTTGGTTAAGAACCTGGGTTATGCTTGCTTATTGGTGGGCAAATGTAAGCCTCCAATAAGCAAGCGCTATCCATGGTGCTGAACCTAAAATGGGCTGGCTGCTAAGATTTACATTCCTGCTTTTAAGATGGATAGCAAGAGAACAAAGAAACATTGCTAATAGGAGTAAATTAGAAAGTTGCTTAAAATTGCATGCTCTATCATAGCAAAGAAAAAAATTTGAGTTCAGTATCCCTTTTAAGGGGTTAATATAATATAACAGTGTTGGTTATGCAAAATTGGGGAATGGGTAATAAAATTATTATCTATCTAATATAAATATATATATATATATATATATATATATATATATATATATATATATATATATATATATATATATATATATATATATATATATATATATAAATATATATATATATATATATATATATAAAATATATATATATATATATATATATATATATATATATATATATATATATATATATATAATATATTTACCTCTGATTTATACCTTGTATCTAAACCTCTGCAGACTGCCCTCTTCAGTTCGTTTGACACTTACATTTTAGCAAATTGGTGCCCTCTCATTAGTAACTCCATGGGCGTGAGCACAATGTTATCTGTGTTACACATGAACCAACCCCCTCTAGCTGTGAAACTTTCAAATGCATTCAGATAAGAGGTGACCTTCAAGGACGTAGAAATTGGAATGAGTTTACCTTGTTTTAGCTTTCAACAAAGAAAACCAAGAGAACAAATTTTTTCTGATGATGAAAGTACATTTGAAAGTTGTTAAAACTTTTATGATTCAGCTAGAGCATGTAATTTTTAATAATAATAATAATATGCTAATTAAGTGCCATTGATTGCCCCCACTTATTTTGTGGTTTTGCAGTTTCTTGTTGCATGTCTGGTGCATTGAAGAGAGGAGAGATCTGAGTGGAAATTTTTATTTAAATAGCAGGAATGTAAACCTTAGGAGACTGACCATTTTTGGTTCAGAACCTGGGTTATGCTTGCTTATTTTATTGTTGGCAAAATGTAGCCACCAATAATCGAGCGCTATCCAGGGTTCAGTACCAAAAATGATGCTGAACATTCTGCTTTTTAAATAAAGATGGCAAGAGAACAAAGAAATTGACAATAGGAGTAAATTAGAAAGTTGCTTAAAATTGCATGATCTGTCTGAATCATTGAAGAAAAAATGTGGGTTTAGTATCCCTTGACATGAGTTGCTGTTATGTATTTTATATGAAAGTAGTATGAGATAGTCGGGTGTAGATTTGATTTTCACTTTAAAGAGACAGTCTACAATAGAATTATTATTGTTTTGAAGGATACATAATCCCTTTTGTTACCCCTTCTCCAGTTTTGCATAACCAACACAGTTATATTAATATACTTTTTACCTCTGTGATTACCTTGTATCTAAGCATCTTCTGACAGCCCCCTGATCACTTGACTTTTTATTTATCATCTATTGACTTGCATTTTAGCTAATTAGTATTGTATTGTGCTGACTCTTTAACTCTACAGAAAACGGTTTCCTGTTGTGTAAAGCAAATAAAAAAGCATGTGATTAAGAGGCTGTCTGTAGTGGCTTAGAAACAGGCAGAAATTTAGAGGTTTAAATGTTATAAAGTATATTAAAATAACAATGTTGGTTGTGCAAAACTGGGGAAAAGGGTAGTAAATGCATTATCTATCTTTTTAAACAATAACAATTTTAGTGTTGACTGTTCCTTTTTACATCACTAGTCAGTAAAACACTTTAAATCATGTATTTTTTTTTTTTTATTAACTTCAGATTATATTTCCAGTTATATCAGAAAATGACTGATTTAGTTGTTTACCATTAGAAATACATAATTTATTACATTATTGGGATGTGAAGGAAATCCAGTTAATCATTCATATTTGATCACATTTTTCAGCTGTAATTTATCGAAAGGAGAAAAATAAAAATTTAAATAGTTTTAACGCGTTCCCTTCATTAGGACGTTCCATGCTGGGCTTTAACGATGTTAGGATGGCATGGAACGTCCTAGTGGTTTTGGCTGTTCTGAAGCCATAGCCGCTTCCTACATGGGATCGCGGGCTGGAGGGTCTGCCTAGCGTCATAGGCACCCCCCCTGACCTAATCCCATTTTAATCATGCAATTGCATGAACGATCTCTTGATTTAAATTTTACTTATTTGTTTACATCAGAACTTTGTTCCGCTGTAGATGAATAAGTCCTGGCAGGAAGGGGTAAATTAACTAAAACAACATGTTTCACTTTCATTGTTAGTGCTTGCCCCTCCATCCTCAACCTCCGGTCCTTGTGCAGATCTGTTCCACTCCAAACATTTTTTATATTAATTGAAATTCTTGAAACTTGGTAAGGGGCTTATTTAGTAACAATAGGATTAAAATGAGTTAACCGAAAATTAAATTTACATCATAATGCAGATAGATCATGCAATTTTAAACAATTTACCAATGTACTTCTATTATCTAATTTTGCTTTGTTTTCTTTGGATCTGTTGGGAACCCCCCCCCCCAAAAAAAAAAAACAACCAACAACCTAGTTTAGCTCACGACAGCAGCAGTGTACTATTCGAGCTAGCTGCTAAAAAGTATGTCCGGCTGCTAAGTATTCTTATCAGGGAGGTTGGGGGCTAATTGGGGATCCATCCTACACAGCAGCATATTTAAATAGAGCTGCAACAACTAATTGTCATAATCGATTATGAAAATAGTTGTCAACGAATCTCATAATCGATTAGTTGATTTGCAATTAGTTGGTCTGTGCACAACACCAGCTGCTTCACTCCAATGAACTCCTGCATATGGTATTGTGTTTTATGGTTAGGTCCTTAGCCTAAAGGACATCTACAGACGCCTACCTTTCACTTTTTCAGGACAGTATACGTTTACAACTACCCCTGGCTTATGTGCAACCCAGATATAATAGTCATCATTTGGATTGTTTATATTAAATCTGGTGATTTGGAACTATGCTTTTCATGATATAGTGCCAACCTTGTTGTTTACACCTTGCCCCTAGATTGATGGAAGTTATTTAAATTGATGTGCACTATTATCTGTTTGCACAATTATTAGCATATTGTTTGCTATTACTGATTATATGTACTGTATAAATAAATGTGTAAGGCTTTGTCCTGTTATTGATATACAGTCCATAGCACTTTTGATATTTTTTTTTTATATTTTTAATAAATTGTGATATGTACCAGATTCAACCTTTATAAGTATATATCCGTTATTTTTTAGAGCGGACTAGATATTTCCCCTAACCTTATAGCCTTATAGCTGGTTATTTACCATTGCATATAGATATTCAAGATATTTTTATGTTAGAATGAAGTCAAGGGTTACTTTATTGTGAGGCCACTTGCCAAGGTAGAAAACACTTGGCATTGGTGAAGAGCTAACAAAGATAAATATCCCACTTTGGTGAAATTGACAAAACCCTAATTATACACCTCAACAGCCTTTTCTCTGCTGCAGGAAATATAGCTGCAAACAGAGAATAATATAAAACTGTGTTCTGCTGCTTAAAAATTGAAGAAACAGTTAATGTAAAGTCTTAGTCTGAAGTTTATATTTTTAACACTCATTATGTGGATTTTATTTAAAACATAGAAAACTATTATTGATTCTCTTTTTATCCGATTAGTCGATTAATCGAAAAAATAATCGGCCGATTAATCGATTATGAAAATAATCGTTAGTTGCAGCCCTATATTTAAATATGCTAAAAAAAATATGATACCTTTTTATTTTAGTACTGGCAGAAACATTGTGGGGGAGGGTTCAGGGGGTGTGATGTCGGGTGGGAGGCTGATCACTACGCTAAAGCTAAAATTAACCCTGCAAGCTCCCTACAAGCTACCTAATTAACCCCTAACAAAGCCATATATGTCTATTTCTGAACAAAGGGGATCCCAGAGAAGCTTTTACAACCATTTGTGCCATAATTGCTCAATCTGTTTGTAAATAATTTCAGTGAGAAACCTAAAGTTTGTGAAAAAGTGAACAATTTTTTTTTTTTTTTTTTTTTTTTAATTTGAGCGCTTTTGGCTGTGAAATGGTGGCATGAAATATACCAAGATGGGCCTAGATCAATACTTGGGGTTGTCTACTACACTATACTAAAGCTAAAATTAACCCTAGAAGCTCCCTACATGCTCCTTAATTAACCCCTTCACTGCTGGGCATAATACACGTGTGATGTGCAGTGGCATTTAGCGGCCTTCTAATTACCAAAACTCAACGCCAAAGCCATATATGTCTATTTCTGAATAAAGGGGATACAAGAGAAGCATTTACAACCATTTATGCCATAATTGCACAAGCTGTTTGTAAATAATTTCATTGAGAAACCTAAAGTTTGTGAAAAAGTGAACAATTTTTTGTATTTGATCGCATTTGGCGGTGAAATGGTGGCATGAAATATACCAAAATGGGCCTTGATCAATACTTTAGGATGTCTTCTAAAAAAATATATACATGTCAAGGGGATATTCAGGGATTCCTGAAAGATATCAGTGTCCCAATGTAACTAGCGCTAATTATGAAAAAAAGTGGTTTGGAAATGGCAAAGTGCTACTTGTATTTATGGCCTTATAACTTGCAAAGAACATGTAAACATTGGGTTTTTCTAAACTCAGGACAAAATTTAGAAACTATTTAGCATGGGTGTTTTTTGGTGGTTGTAGATGTGTAACAGATTTTGGGGGTCAAAGTTAGAAAAAGTGTGACATTTTTTTCCTCATATTTTGTAACTTTTTTTTTAAATTTTTGTTTAATTTTTTTTTTTTAATAGTAAATTATAAGATGATGAAAATAATGGTATCTTTAGAAAGTCGATTTAATGGCGAGAAAAACGGTGTATAATGTGTGGGTACAGAAAATGAGTAAGAGGAAAATTTAAAGCTAAACACAAACACTGCAGAAATGTAAAAATAGCCTTGGTCCCAAATGGACAGACAATGGAAAAGTGCTGTGGTCATTAAGGGGTTAAACAGGTAAAAATTGCTACCTTCCATTTTTATTTGAGTATAAAGGGTGACGTGTCCTCTAAGAATATAAATACAGAGGAAGAGGACAACATGTAGTCCTTCTGGGGTCCCATTATTTTGTGGATTCTAGGAATTTTCCACACTTCAGCTGGAATAGAAGTGGTCTCATATTTTCTATGGCTTGCTGTAGTGGTAACTCCCCATCTTATATTGAACAAAATTGCTACAGTGTCCGGCACTATCCTTTTTGCTTTAGTTGTGGCTTAATCTAAAGAGGGTAGTCTGCTGTAAAAGTGACAGTACCGAACAGTAGTACTTAAAGTGCATGCTTCCCCCTTGTGTTTATGCTACAGATACAAATAACACCCTATTTAAAAAGACAGACTCCCTTCTTTCAAATGAGGGACAGCTTGTCCCCCTAGAATGTGGCTTATCTCTTTTTTTTAAAGTGATCACCTGCCCAGCTAGAACTTAGAACTTAAAGTTTCTAGTGTTAAGGGGGGACTCCTATAGAGCCCTTATACCCCCAGTTTAATTAATAGAATGAGTCCCCTCACGTAATAGAGGGAAATTCCTTAAAGGGCAGTCTAGTCAAAATTAAACTTTAATGATTTAGATAGGGCATGTAATTTTAAACTACTTTCCAATTTACTTTTATCAAATTTTGCTTTGTTCTCTTGGTATTCTGTGTGTGCTTTTGACAGTTTTTCACAGCTAGACAGTGCTAATTTGTGTGTGCTCTATAGATAACATTGTAATCAATCCCGTGGTGCTACTTATGAGAGGGCACTGGCTAAAATGCAAGTGTCAAAAGAACTGAAATTAGTGGGCAGTCTGCAGAGGCTTAGATACAAGGTAATCAGAGTTAAAAGTAGATTTACATAATCAACAAATACACTATGAAAAGACAATGCAATAGCACTTAGTCTGAACTTAAAATAGATTTTTTTCCTAACAAATTTCAATTGTCAATTTCCACTCCTCCTGTATAATGTGACAGCCATCAGCCAATCAAAAATGCATATAGTATATTCTGTATGCACTCTTGCACATGTGCAGTAGGAGCTGGTGACTCCAAAAGTGTAAATATAAAAAGACTGTGCACGTTTTTGTTAATGGAAGTAAATTAGAAAGTTGTTTAAAATTGCGTTCTCTATCTGTATCATTAAAGTTTAATTTTTAATTGAGTGTGCCTTTTTAATATAACCATGTTGGTGATGCAAAACTGGGGAATGGGTAATAAAGAGATTATCTATCTTTTTAAATAATTCTGGAGTAGACTGTCCCTTTTAAATGAGGTCACACCACCATACTAATTTGCGGATGATCACCTGCCCTAATTAAGCATCCAAACAATAATGTAGAGATTGCACTTTTAGACACCCTTTTTATCATAACACACAGGGATATGAGAACCCAGTTTAAAACAATGTGGGGTCTCATACTACTGCTACAAAAATGGCAGTCAGCCTCAAGTATTTACTTTTATAAGTAGCATAAAACTACACACCGGTGGCACTCAAAATATGGAAACAGTGCCTTTATTTAACATAGCAACGTTTTGGGGCTCCTGCCCCTTTATCAAGCTTGAAACGTTGCTCTGTTAAATAAAGGCACTGTTGCCGTATTTTGAGTGCCACCGGTGTGTTTTATGCTACTTATTACTGGACTCTGGAAAGGGAGGTCCCCCTGGTGTGCACCATCTTGATTTTGTTTGGAATATCAAGGATAAAGTGAGTGCTGGTCCTGTTTCTCTAATACTATTTACTTTATAAGTGGCAGTCGGTCTGAAACAAGCTCCCATCCCCAAACATAAGAATCACAAATACCTGCGGCATTGGTCCCTTTTCCCCCTCGCAATTATAAAAGGCCTTTTATTTTCGCTCATCAGACCAACAAAAACAGTTCCTTTTCAGTGTGGCTGAGAAGAATTGTATTTGAGGAGCAATTTTAACACATTACAGCCTGCAGATTGACTTTGCACCCTGGTTGATGGCCCGGCAGAGTTGTGAGTGCAGATACACATGGGATATATATTTGATCTTCTACCGGCCTTGATCGGCATTTACCTTCCCCACCCTTCTGATGGAGACTCAGAACTAACGGCCATTTGTGCTGAAATAACACCCTAAGAGGTACAGAAACGAGATAGTGGCTCTCTCAAAGAAAGACACGCTAACTTCAACATTTGCTGGATATAACAAAGCTATGTACATCACTTATGAATGCAATGGAGTCTGCTAACTTAATCATAGCAGAGCTCAACAAACTCTTAGATGTTTACAAACCACCTTCATTGAGACATTGCAGTCTACATTTACATTACCAACTACATCCAAATAGCCCCTGAGCCTTGGATCTAAGAGGGGTTGCTATGCTCCTGAGCCCCATCGACAGGCACCTGCCCTTCCTATCAAAATAAAAGAAAAAGGTACTTGTGACTTATATCTTTCGTGGAAGATAAATGCATACAGGGATCTCAGTAAAAAAAATGGCTTTAGATAGCGGCCGGATGGATCGTGATGATGGGGCTTTATCAGGAGACTGCCAGCCACTCATTAGCCCCACAACCACGCACAACCCAATAGGTTTGGCTGATAGACCTGCAAACTTTAAGAAAAATATACTACTGAAGCGGCTTGGTGGCGCTCCACATGGAACTGATTCCCTTTGTGTCGGCCAGGAAGTGAGATATGATCGCTCTGCGAAGACGTGGACTAACCTCATCCGATATGCTGTATATGGCAGAACTGTCTTGCTTAAAAATTGTAGACCTAAACCTATGATGGAAGCTATGGGACATAATCAAACCTGGCGATTAGGTGTAGGCTGATGTAGACTAGTCGTTGAAATCTTATACAGTTACTCTACTGAACTCTTTAACCATAATCCTTTCCAGAGTACACTACAGATATATTTCATTTGGCTTATGTAGTTGGCTTATATTCAGTACTTGATGGTATGCCTTGCCTTTACGCTTTAGTTAAAATGTTTCATTGTGTCTATTTGTGTCTGTTATATATGCATTTATTCAGTTACAGGTGTGTGAATTCTGCATAAAACACTACTGACCTAAGTCCTTATGACGGTCACTGACCTGACCTCTTTATTTAGTGGTATGTGACTGCTTCCCTTAACCCATTAAACTGGTTAGATTTTATTTAAAAGTTTACTGAGATAAACAAACTTACTAATGCTTCTTCTACCTCTGGCCTTTAATACGGCTACTTTTATTAAAACACTCTAAAGTTACTAGACTTTCTGTATCTCACTTTGTACAACTATAGATCTACAATGATGTTCCTATTTGGAGCCCTTTTCCTTACAATATATCATCAACCTAGTATCTGTTTTATAAGCCCCCATAGATTTTCAGGGTAACCTATATGTTTGAGACACATTGAAAATAAAAACCCTGTTATACACTGTCCTTATTACTTATGACCCTTACGCCTCCCTAACTTATATCCCCAGCTTTCTAAAAATTTGAAGCTATCATCATCTTGCGGAGACATAGTCAACAACTAAGGGCAAAAATATACCTTAGTAGTTGGGTTTCACTTCTAGCGGCCGAAGAGGTGAGACTATATGACTCAACTGAATAGATTGCCCCAACTTACATTAAGGTAACCCCACAGGTGGGTGAGTTTCCTCTCCTTGCAGCTACTATAGATTCAATTTGGGAAAGCTTCTTATGTTAAATTATATATTACTAGATTTTAGAGACATTATTTTTGTGACGGGGGTGATACTAGGAGTTACTGCTAGATACACAAAGTTTTACAGACAAGATAATGTTGGGCACAAGCCCTCATATGTATACATAGGGCTTGATGTGATTCTATAAAATTACTCTTAATCATCTATCATGTATGCTGTACCAGGCTGGCTCCGATGTTCTGGATGCATATGGCTATCATAAGTTGAACTGTATTTAGTGTGGGGCCCAAAAGATCCTAGTAGATGTTTCTCTTGTAAGGTGTATCCAGTCCACGGATCATCCATTACTTGTGGGATATTCTCCTTCCCAACAGGAAGATGCAAGAGGATCACCCACAGCAGAGCTGTCTATATAGCTCCTCCCCTAACTGCCATACCAAGTCATTCTCTTGCAACTCTCGACAAGCATGGAAGTAGTAAGAGAGAAGTGGTGAAACGTAGTTTTTTTTTTTTTTTTTTCTTCTATCAAAAGTTTATTTTGAAATGGTACCGGAGTTGTACTATTTTTGTCCCAGGCAGAAAATAGAAGAAGAATCTGCCTGTGATCTCTAATGATCTTAGCAGGTTGTAACTAAGATCCATTGCTGTTCTTACACATAACTGAAGAGAGAGGTAACTTCAGCTGGGGAATGGCGTGCAGGTTATCCTGCTATGAGGTATGTGCAGTTAAATTTTTTTTCTAGAGATGTAAATGCTAGAAAATGCTGCTGATACCAGATTTATGTAAGGTAAGCCTGATTACAGTGATTTAATAGCGACTGGTATCATGCTTACTGTCAGAGGTAATACTCTTATAAATTTTCAATTCCTGTCATATAAAACGTTTGCTGGAAGGGTTTAAACGTTTTTATATATGCTTTGGTGATAAAACTTTATTGGGGCCTAGTTTTTTTCCACATGGCTGGCTTAAATTTGCCTAGAAACAGTTTTCTTAGGCTTTCCACTGTTTAGACATGAGTGGGAGGGGCCTAATTTAGCGCTTAATTGCGCAGTAACTTTTACAGACTGAGACATCCAGCTTTCCTCCAGAAGTCCCCTGAATGCTATAGGACCTCTCTAAAGGGCTCTTAGGCTTTCCAAAGTCGTTTGTTTGGGAAGGTAGGGCCACAGCAGAGCTGTGGCAGTTTGTTGTGACTGTTAAAAACGTCTATCGTTTTTTTGATCCGTTTTTTGAACTAAGGGGTTAATCATCCATTTGCAAGTGGGTGCAATGCTCTGTTAGCTTATTATACACACTGTAAAAATGTAGTTTGATTTACTGCTTTTCTCCTACATTGGTGTATCCGGTCCACGGCTTCATCCTTACTTGTGGGATATTCTCTATCCCTACAGGAAGTGGCAAAGAGAGCACACAGCAGAGCTGTCCATATAGCTCCCCTCAGGCTCCGCCCCCCCAGTCATTCTCTTTGCCGCTCTAACTAGTAGCATCTCCACGGGGGTGGTAAAGAGTATGTGGTGTTAGTTGTAGTTTTTTATTTCTTCTATCAAGAGTTTGTTATTTTCAAATAGTGCCGGCTTGAACTATTTACTCTGCAGCAGAAAGTGATGAAGATTTCTGCTAAGAGGAATATGATTTTACCACCAGTAACTAAAATCCATGGCTGTTCCCACGCAGGACTGTTGAAACCAGAGGACATCAGTTGGGGGGAACAGTTTGCAGGCTTAACTGCTTCAGGTATGATCAGTCATTTTTCTAACAAGACCATGTAATGCTAGAAGACTGTCAGAAATTCCCTCTGGGATAGTAAGCCATATTTCTTAGACTCTGTATAAAATAATGGCTTATATTAAGGGCTCTATGCTGGTTGACACTAATTGTGGGCTTAATCGATTGCTTTTTAGCATGTTTTTGGCTATAAATAAGGTGTTTTTTCAAACTTTAAAACACTTTTGGGGTTTAATTTGCGCCTGGCACTTATTTGGACACCTAATCTAGTCAGAAAGGCTCCTCCACTCTGGAATGAAGAGGGAGGAGGCCTAATTTTCGCGCCTCAATTGCGCAGTGTTTTTTGACTAGGCAGTTCATGCAGCTTCACGTGGGGAGTCCAGAGGCTCAGAAAAGGACTCCAGAGAGGCTTATTTGCTACCAAAATAATCCCTAAGGAAGGTGAAGGCCACAGTGGAAGCTGTGGCAGGGGACTGTGCTGTGTTAACCGGTTAATAACTATTAGCTCCGGTTTGGGCATTAAGGGGTTAATTGGTCTGAAAACTTGTGTGCAATCTTTTCAAAGCATTAAGACACTGGTGAAATTTTCATTAAAATCGGATGTTTATTTGATGTTTTTTTGATATTTCAGTAATAAAGTGTGCACTTTTATTATTTAAAGAGACAGTAACGTTTTTGTCAAATAGTTTTTATTGCATTGAAGTTCTGTTTGTCTGTCAAACATGTCTGAACCTTCAGATAGCCTATGTTCTGTATGCTCAAAGTCCAAGGTGGTTCCCCCATTAAATTTGTGTGAAGTGTGCCATAGCGTCCAAGCAGCTTAAGGACCATACAATCACACTTAAAAATATAGCCCAAGATGATTCTTTAGCTGAAGGTAGTGAAGATAGCTCGCTATCCTCTCCTTCTGTGTCAATACCAGCTATGCCCGCGCAAGCGTTGCCCAGTACATCTAGCGCACCAATTGTGATTACTATGCAACAGTTAGCGGCAGTAATGGATAATTCTCTTTCAGCATTTTTATCTAAACTGCCAGCTTTTCCTAGGAAGCGTGATTGCTCAGTTTTGAACACAGAAAATGAGCAAGCTGACGCAGAGGATAATTTATCTGTAGTGCCCTCACATCAATCTGACTTGGCGGTGAGGGAGGGCCTGTCTGAGGGAGAAATTTCTGACACTGGAAAAGTTTCTCAGCAGGCAGAGCCTGATGCCATAGCATTTAAATTTAAGCTAGAACACCTCGGCGCCCTACTTATGGAGCTCCTAGCTACACTTGATGATTGTGATCCTTTAGTGATCCCAGAAAAATTGTGTAAAATGGACAAATTCTTAGAGGTCCCAGTACACACTGATGCGTTTCCGATACCTAAGAGGGTGGCGGATATCGTGACTAAGGAGTGGGAGAAGCCAGGTGTACCTTTTTGTTCCCCCTCCTATATTTAAGAAAATGTTCCCAATTGTTGACCCCAGAAGGGACGCGTGGCAGACGGTCCCTAATGTAGAGTGGGCAGATTCAACGCTAGCTAAGCGCACGACTATACCAATAGAAGACAGTTGCGATTTCAAAGATCCGATGGATAAAAAATTAGGTTTACTTAAGAAAATTTTTGTTCAACAAGGTTTTTTTCTACAACCAATTTCTTGCATTATTCCTGTAACCACTGCAGCTGCTTTTTGGTTTGAGGAATTAGAAAACTCCCTCCAGAAGGAGACTCCTTATGATGAAGTCATGGATAGAATTCACGCCTCAAGTTGGCTAATTCTTTCATTACAGATGCCGCTATGCAGTTAGCTAAATTAGCGGGGAAAAATTCCGGCTTCGCAATAGTAGCGCGTAGAGCGCTTTGGCTAAAATCGTGGTCGGCGGATGTGTCGTCCAAAACAAAATTGCTTAATATTCTTTTCAAGGGTAAGACCCTATTTGGGCCAGAGTTGAAAGAAATTATTTCAGATATCACTGGGGGAAAGGGCCATGCTCTCCCACAGGATAGACCTTTCAAAGCTAAAAATAAGTCTAATTTTCGTTCCTTTCGCAATTTCAGGAACCGACCGGCTTCTACCTCTACAGCCACTAGGCAAGAGGGTAACGCACCCCAGCCCAAACCGGCATGGAAACCAATGCAAGGCTGGAACAAGGGTAAACAGGCCAAAAAGCCTGCTGCTGCTACCAAGACAGCATGAAGGGGTAGCCCTTGAACCGGGACCGGATCTAGTAGGGGGCAGACTTTCTCTCTTTGCTCAGGCCTGGGCGAGAGATGTTCCGGACCCCTGGGCACTAGAAATTGTCTCTCAGGGTTATCTTCTAGAATTCAAGGACCTTCCTCCAAGGGGAAGGTTCCACATGTCTCGCTTATCTTTAGACCAGATAAAGAGACAGGCATTCTTACATTGCGTAGAAGACCTTTTAAAAATGGGAGTGATAACCCAGTTCCAACAGCAGAACAAGGACTGGGATTTTACTCAAACCTATTTGTAGTTCCCAAAAAGGAAGGAACTTTCAGGCCAATTCTGGATTTAAAAATCCTAAACAAATTCCTCAGAGTTCCATCATTCAAAATGGAAACCATTCGGACAATTTTACCAATGATCCAGGAGGGTCAATATATGACTACCGTGGACTTAAAGGATGCGTACCTGCATATTCCTATCCACAAAGATCACCATCGGTTCCTGAGGTTCGCCTTTCTGGACAAGCATTACCAGTTCGTGGCTCTTCCCTTCGGATTGGCCATTGCTCCCAGATTTTTCACAAAGGTGCTAGGGTCTCTTCTAGCGGTGCTAAGGCCAAGGGGCATTGCAGTAGCACCTTTCCTAGATGACATTCTAATACAAGCGTCGTCCTTTCACAAAGCAAATGCTCATACAGACATTGTTCTAGCCTTTCTAAGGTCCCACGGGTGGAAGGTGAACATAGATAAAAGTTCTCTGTCCCCACTCACAAGGGTTCCCTTCCTGGGAACAATAATAGACTCAGTAGAAATTAAGATCTTTCTGACAGAGGCCAGGAAGTTAAAACTTCTGAACACTTGTCGAGTTCTTCAATCCATTCCTCAACCCTCCATAGCTCAGTGCATGGAGGTAATAGGACTCATGGTTGCAGCAATGAACGTGGTTCCATTTGCTCGAATTCATTTAAGACCATTGCAACTGTGCATGCTCAAACAGTGGAATGGGGATTATGCAGATTTGTCTCCCCAGATTCAAATGGACCAGAAAACCAGAGACTCAATCCTCTGGTGGTTGTCTCTGGATCACCTGTCTCAGGGAATGAGTTTCCGCAGACCGGAGTGGATCATTGTCACGACAGACGCCAGCCTCCTAGGCTGGGGCGTGGTCTGGGAGTCCCTGAAGGCTCAGGCTCTATGGTCTCGGGAAGAATCTCTTCTCCCGATAAACATTTTGGAATTGAGAGCAATATTCAATGCTCTCCAGGCATGGCCTCAACTAGCGGAGGCCAAATTCATCAGATTTCAGTCGGACAACATGACGACTGTGGCGTACATCAATCATCAGGGGGGAACAAAGAGTTCCCTGGCGATGAGAGAGGTATCCAAAATCATCAAATGGGAAGAGGATCACTCTTGCCATCTATCAGCAATTCACATCCCAGGAGTGGACAACTGGGAAGCTGATTACCTGAGTCGTCAGACTTTCCATCCGGGGGAGTGGGAACTTCACCCGGAGGTTTTTGCCCAGTTAACCCAACTATGGGGCATTCCAGATCTGGATCTGATAGCGTCACGTCAGAACTCCAAAGTTCCACGTTACGGGTCCAGGTCCAGGGATCCCAAGGCGACATTGGTAGATGCTTTAGTAGCGCCTTGGTCGTTCAATCTAGCTTGTCTTTCCACCGTTTCCCCTTCTCCCCTGGCTAGTAGCCAGGATCAAACAGGAGAAGGCTTCGGTAATGGACTTGGTATGCAGACCTGGTGAATGTCATCGGTTCCACCATGGAAGCTACCTTTGAGGCAGGACCTTCTAATTCAAGGTCCATTCGAACATCCAAACCTAGTTTCTCTGCAACTGACTGCTTGGAGATTGAACGCTTGATTCTAGCTAAGCGTGGGTTTTCGGAATCAGTTATAGATACTCTGATTCAGGCTAGAAAGCCTGTCACCAGGAAAATTTACCATAAGATATGGAGGAAATATCTTTGTTGGTGTGAATCCAAAGGTTTTCTCATTGGGTAATATTAGGATTCCAAGGATTCTAGCCTTTCTCCAAGAAGGATTGGAGAAAGGTTTGTCAGCTAGTTCCTTAAAAGGACAGATTTCCGCTCTGTCTGTTTTGTTACACAAGCGTCTGGCAGCGATGCCAGATATTCAGGCGTTTGTACAGGCTTTAGTCAGAATCAAGCCTGTCTATAGACCTGTGGCTCCTCCATGGAGTCTAAATTTAGTTCTTTCAGTTCTTCAAGGGGTTCCGTTTGAACCTCTACATTCCATAGATATTAAGTTACTATCTTGGAAAGTTTTGTTTTTGGTAGCTATTTCTTCTGCTAGAAGAGTTTCTGAATTGTCTGCTTTGCAGTGTAATTCACCTTACCTGGTGTTCCATGCAGATAAGGTTGTTTTACGTACCAAACCTGGTTTTCTTCCAAAAGTGGTTTCCAATAAGAATATTAACCAGATCATCGTTGTTCCTTCTCTGTGTCTTAACCCAGTTTCTAACAAGGAACGTCTGTTGCACAATCTTGATGTGTTTCGTGCTTTAAAGTTCTATCTAAAAGCAACTAAAGACTTCAGACAAACATCGTCCTTGTTTGTCGTCTATTCTGGCAAGAGGAGAGGTCAAAAGGCGACTGCGACCTCTCTGTCCTTCTGGCTGAAAAGCATCATCCGGTTGGCTTATGAGACTGCTGGAAGGCAGCCCCCTGAACGAATTACAGCTCACTCTACTAGAGCTGTGGCTTCCACATGGGCTTTTAAGAATGAGGCTTCTGTTGAACAGATCTGTAAGGCAGCGACTTGGTCTTCTCTGCATACATTTGCCAAATTTTACAAATTCGATACTTTTGCTTCTTCGGAGGCTATTTTTGGGAGAGAGGTTTTACAAGCAGTGGTGCCTTCCGTTTAGGTTACCTGACTTGTTCCCTCCCTTCATCCGTGTCCTAAAGCTTTGGTATTGGTTCCCACAAGTAAGGATGAAGCCGTGGACCGGATACACCAATGTAGGAGAAAACAGAATTTATGTTTACCTGATAAATTTCTTTCTCCTACGGTGTATCCGGTCCACGGCCCACCCTGGCATTTTAGTCAGGCTTAAATTTATTTTTCTAAACTACAGTCACCACTGCACCCTATGGTTCTCCTTTTTCTCCTAACCGTCGGTCGAATTACTTGGGGGGGCGGAGCCTGAGGGGAGCTATATGGACAGCTCTGCTGTGTGCTCTCTTTGCCACTTCCTGTAGGGATTGAGAATATCCCACAAGTAAGAATGAAGCCGTGGACCGGATACACCGTAGGAGAAAGAAATTTATCAAGTAAACATAAATTCTGTTTTTTCACTGTTTTTCAAATTCTGACCTTTTTTATTTTTCTTACGCACAGTACAGTTTTTATTTTTTGCTTGTTAACTTGCTTTAAAGTGTTTTCCAAGCTTGCTGGTCTCATTGCTAGTCTTTTTAAACATGTCTGACATAGAGGAAACTCCTTGTTCATTATGTTTAGAAGCCATGGTGGAATCCCCTCTTAGAATGTGTACCAAATGTACCGATTTCACTTTAAGCAATAAAGATCATATTCTGTCTTTAAAAAATTTATCACCAGAGGAATCTGACGAGGGGGAAGTTATGCCGACTAACTCTCCCCACGTGTCAGGCCCTTTGACTCCTGCTCAAGGGACTCACGCTCAAATGGCGCCAAGTACATCGAGTGCGCCCATGGCGGCAGTCATGGATAATACACTGTCAGCGGTATTATCCAGACTACCTAGGTTACGAGGAAAGCGAGACAGCTCTGGAGTTAGAAGATATACAGAGCATACTGACGCTTTAGTAGCTATGTCTTATACTCCCTCACAATATGCAGAAGCTGAGGAAGGAGAGCTTCTTTCTGTGGGTGATGTTTCTGACTCTGGGAAGAGGATTCAACCTGATTCTGATATGTCAACATTTAAATTTAAGCTTGAACACCTCCGCGTGTTGCTCAGGGAGGTTTTAGCTGCTCTGAATGACTGTGATACAATTGCAGTGCCAGAGAAATTGTGTAGATTGGATAAATACTATGCAGTGCCGGTGTGCACTGATATTTTTCCAATACCTAAAAGGTTTACAGAAATTATTACTAAGGAATGGGATAGACCAGGTGTGCCGTTCTCTCCCCCTCCTATTTTTAAGAAAATGTTTCCGATAGATGCCACCACACGGGACTTATGGAAGACAGTCCCTAAGGTGGAGGGAGCAGTTTCTACCCTAGCTAAGCGTACTACTATCCCTGTCGAGGACAGTTGTGCTTTCTTAGATCCAATGGATAAAAAGTTAGAGGGTTACCTTAAGAAAATGTTTATTCAACAAGGTTTTATTCTACAGCCCCTTGCATGCATTGCCCCAGTCACTGCTGCTGCAGCTTTCTGGTTTGAGTCTCTGGAAGAGGCTTTACAGGTAGAGACTCCATTGGATGACATACTTGACAAGCTTAGAGCACTTAAGCTAGCCAATTCTTTTGTTTCTGATGCCATTGTTCATTTGACTAAACTAACGGCTAAGAATTCTGGTTTTGCTATTCAGGCGCGCAGGGCGCTATGGCTTAAATCATGGTCAGCTGACGTTACTTCAAAGTCTAAGCTGCATAACATTCCCTTCAAGGGGCAAACCCTATTCGGGCCTGGTTTGAAGGAGATCATTTCTGATATCACTGGAGGAAAAGGTCAGGCCCTTCCTCAGGATAGGTCCAAATCAAGGGCCAAACAGACTAATTTTCGTGCCTTTCGAAACTTCAAGGCGAGTGCGGCATCAACTTCCTCTAATGCAAAACAAGAGGGAACTTTTGCCCAGTCCAAGTCGGTCTGGAGACCTAACCAGACCTGGAACAAAGGTAAGCAGGCCAAAAAGCTTGCTGCTGCCTCTAAGACAGCATGAAGGATTGGCCCCCTATCCGGTAACGGATCTAGTAGGGGGCAGACTTTCGCTCATCGCCCAGGCTTGGGCAAGAGATGTCCAGGATCCCTGGGCGTTGGAAATTGTATCCCCGGGATATCTTCTGGACTTCAGAGCTTCTCCTCCAAAAGGGAGATTTCACCTTTCACAATCATCTGCAAACCAGATAAAGAGAGAGGCATTCTTACACTGTGTTCAAGACCTCCTAGTTATGGGAGTGATCCATCCAGTTCCAAAGGAGGAACAGGGACAGGGATTTTACTCAAATCTGTTTGTGGTTCCCAAAAAAGAGGGAACCTTCAGACCAATTTTGGATCTAAAGATCTTAAACAAATTCCTCAGAGTTCCATCATTCAAGATTGAGACTATTCGTACCATCCTACCTATGATCCAGGAGGGTCAATACATGACTACAGTGGATTTAAAGGATGCTTATCTTCACATTCCGATACACAAAGATCATCATCGGTTTCTCAGGTTCGCCTTCCTAGACAGGCATTACCAGTTTGTAGCTCTTCCCTTTGGGTTAGCTACAGCTCCAAGAATCTTTACAAAGGTTCTGGGGTCACTTCTGGCGGTCCTAAGACCGCGGAGCATAGCAGTGGCCCCTTATTTAGACAACATTCTGATTCAGGTGTCAAATTTCCAAATTGCCAAGTCTAGTACATACATAGTACATACATAGTACATACATAGTACATACATAGTACATACATAGTACATACATAGTACATACATAGTACATACATAGTACATACATAGTACATACATAGTACATACATAGTACATACATAGTACATACATAGTACATACATAGTACATACATAGTACATACATAGTACATACATAGTACATACATAGTACATACATAGTACATACATAGTACATACATAGTACATACATAGTACATACATAGTACATACATAGTACATACATAGTACATACATAGTACATACATAGTACATACATAGTACATACATAGTACATACATAGTACATACATAGTACATACATTTCTGAGGTCGCATGGGTGGAAGGTGAACGAGGAAAAGAGTTCTCTATCCCCTCTCACAAGAGTCTCCTTTCTGGGAACTCTAATAGATTCTGTACAAATGAGGATTTACCTGACAGAGTCCAGGTTATCAAAACTTCTAAATTCCTGCCGTGTTCTTTATTCCACTTCTCGCCCTTCGGTGGCTCAGTGTATGGAAGTAATTGGCTTAATGGTAGCGGCAATGGACATAGTGCCGTTTGCACGCCTACATCTCAGACCGCTGCAACTCTGCATGCTCAGTCAGTGGAATGGGGATTACACAGATTTGTCCCCTCTACTAAATCTGGATCAAGAAACCAGGGATTCTCTTCTCTGGTGGCTATCTCGGGTCCATCTGTCCAAAGGTATGACCTTTCGCAGGCCAGATTGGACAATTGTAACGACAGATGCCAACCCTCTAGGTTGGGGTGCAGTCTGGAACTCCCTGAAGGCTCAGGGATCGTGGACTCAGGAGGAGACACTCCTTCCAATAAACATTCTGGAACTGAGAGCGATATTCAATGCTCTTCAGGCTTGGCCTCAGCTAGCGACAATGAGGTTCATCAGATTTGAGTCGGACAACATCACGACTGTGGCTTACATCAACCATCAAGGGGGAACAAGGAGTTCCCTAGCGATGTTAGAAGTCTCAAAGATAATTCGCTGGGCAGAGATTCACTCTTGCCACCTATCGGCTATCCATATCCCAGGTGTAGCGAACTGGGAGGCGGATTTTCTAAGTCGACAGACTTTTCATCCGGGGCAGTGGGAACTCCATCCGGAGGTATTTGCACAATTGATTCAACGTTGGGGTGAACCCGAACTGGATGTCATGGCGTCTTGCCAGAACGCCAAACTTCCTTGTTATGGATCCAGGTCCAGGGACCCCAAGGCAACGCTGATAGATGCTCTAGCAGCGCCTTGGTCCTTCAACCTGGCTTATGTGTTTCCACCGTTTCCTCTGCTCCCTCGTCTGATTGCCAAAATCAAGCAGGAGAGAGCATCGGTGATCTTGATAGCGCCTGCGTGGCCACGCAGGACTTGGTATGCAGATCTGGTGGACATGTCATCCTTAAAATAGACTTAAGTGACCAGCGCCAAAAAATATAAATTACTACAAACTCGAAAAAATAGGTTACCCTCAAAGACCTACAGGACTAATCGATACAAAATACAAAGCACTAGGGAGCGCTGAAACCAGCTTAAGAGTAAGGATTATAGAATATATATAATAATAAAACGCCTAACCTGATACTAATATGATACTACTATAGTAGGCAATATGTATAATACATGTAAATATAAATTGTGAATTATGTGTGAAAAAAATCTTTTCAAAATTGAAAAAAAATTATATATGAAAAAAATTCTATGTGAAAAAATTAAATTCTATAGAAGATGCCAGCAACAAATACTAGAATTGCATATCTATATATAAAAAACGTTATTACAATATAGGTCGACCTATTCAAGACATACAATAATAAATCACAAAATTAAGAAAAAGAAAATTAGTATAAAAAACTCCTTAAACCAAAAGTTCATGCATAAGAAACAGTTCCCAGGAGTGGACGATTTTTCGGCTTGTTACTATGTGGACCCACGCTCATACAAGGATGCTGTTCTGTGTATAGTTGTAAGAGGAGCGTTCCCAGGACAAAAGAGGCAGTCGCAGCCAATGATGGTATTTCCCCTACGGACAAGGAATCCTCTTAGTAAATGTCACACAGCAAATAGCAGGGGAAGTTACATCCGTACTTACATAATAATAAGCAGCAACCGGCCTACACCTTTGGAGTATTTTATTTGTGCAGATATCTTGTGGCTGAATAACCCTCTGCTAGTGTTTTTTGTGCAGTATTGGCCATTATAAACAGGCCTTGGGAGCGAGAATACATATCCTGTAAAAGAAAGCTGCAAAAAATTCACTGGGTTTCTAGCCTAGTATATCTAATTGCTTTTCCCTGTTAAAGCTTTTCTGTTTCCAGTGGCCATTGGTTACTATTGGAAGGTGTGTCCACAGATCGTTGGTTCAAGTTTGGAGGCCGGTTGCTGCTTATTATTATGTAAGTACGGATGTAACTTCCCCTGTTATTTGCTGTGTGACATTTACTAAGAGGATTCCTTGTCCGTAGGGGAAATACCATTATTGGCTGCGACTGCCTCTCTTGTCCTGGGAACGCTCCTCTTACAACTATACACAGAACAGCATCCTTGTATGAGCGTGGGTCCACATAGTAACAAGCCGAAAAATCGTCCACTCCTGGGAACTGTTTCTTATGCATGAACTTTTGGTTTAAGGAGTTTTTTATACTAATTTTCTTTTTCTTAATTTTGTGATTTATTATTGTATGTCTTGAATAGGTCGACCTATATTGTAATAAAGTTTTTTATATATAGATATGCAATTCTAGTATTTGTTGCTGGCATCTTCTATAGAATTGAATTTTTTCACATAGAATTTTGTTCATATATAATTTTTTTCAATTTTGAAAAGATTTTTTTCACACAATTCATAATTCACAATTTATATTTACATGTATTATACATATTGCCTACTATAGTAGTATCATATTAGTATCAGGTTAGGTGTTTTATTATTATATATTCTATAATCCTTACTCTTAAGCTGGTTTCAGCGCTCCCTAGTGCTTTGTATTGTGTATGGACATGTCATCCTTTCCACCATGGACTCTGCCTCCGAGACAGGACCTTCTACTTCAGGGTCCTTTCAACCATCCAAATCTAATTTCTCTGAGACTGACTGCCTGGAGATTGAACGCTTGATTTTATCAAAGAGTCGCTTCTCTGAGTCAGTCATTGATACCTTAATTCAGGCACGAAAGCCTGTCACCAGGAAAATCTATCATAAGATATGGCGTAAATATCTTTATTGGTGTGAATCCAAGGGTTACTCATGGAGTAAAGTCAGGATTCCCACAATATTATCCTTTCTCCACGAAGGATTGGCGAAGCGATTGTCAGCTAGTTCCTTAAAGGGACAGGTTTCTGCTCTGTCCTTTTGCACAAACGTCTGGCGGATGTTCCAGACGTTCAGGCATTTTGTCAGGCTTTAGTTAGAATCAAGCCTGTGTTTAAACCTGTTGCTCCACCATGGAGTTTAAATTTGGTTCTTAAAGTTCTTCAAGGGGTTCCGTTTGAACCTCTTTATTCCATAGATATCAAACTTTTTTATCTTGGAAAGTTCTATTTTTAGTAGCTATTTCCTCGGCTCGTAGTTTCCGAGTTATCGGCCTTACAGTGTGATTCCCCTTATCTGATCTTCCATGCAGATAAGGTTGTTTTGCATACCAAACCTGGGTTTCTTCCTAAGGTGGTATCTAATAAGAATATCAATCAGGAGATTGTTGTTCCGTCACTGTGTCCTAATCCTTCTTCAAAGAAGGAACGTCTATTATACAATCTTGACGTGGTTTGTGCTTTAAAGTTTTACTTACAAGCTACTAAAGATTTTCGTCAAACATCTGCTTTGTTTGTTGTCTACTCTGGACAGAGGAGAGGCCAAAAGGCTTCGGCAACTTCTTTCGCTTTGGCTAAGAAGTATAATACGCTTAGCTTATGAGACTGCTGGCCAGCAGCCTCCTGAAAGGATTACAGCTCATTCTACTAGAGCTGTGGCTTCCACATGGGCCTTTAAAAATGAGGCTTCTGTTGAACAGATTTGCAAGGCGGCGACTTGGTCTTCGCTTCATACTTTTTCAAAGTTCTATAAATTTGATACTTTTGCTTCTTCGGAGGCTATTTTTGGGAGAGAGGTTTTACAGGCAGTGGTACCTGCCTTGTCCCTCCCTTCATCTGTGTACTTTAGCTTTGGTATTGGTATCCCACAAGTAATGGATCATCCGTGGACTGGATACACCTTACAAGAGAAAACATAATTTATGCTTACCTGATACATTTATTTCTCTTGTGGTGTATCCAGTCAACGGCCCGCCCTGTCATTTTAAGGCAGGTATTTAACTCTAAGCTACAGTCACCACTGCACCCTATAGTTTCTCCTTTCTCTTTCTTGTCTTCGGTCGAATGACTGGATATGGCAGTTAGGGGAGGAGCTATATAGACAGCTCTGCTGTGGGTGATCCTCTTGCAACTTCCTGTTGGGAAGGAGAATATCCCACAAGTAATGGATGATCCGTGGACTGGATACACCACAAGAGAAATAAATTTATCAGGTAAGCATAAATTATGTTTTTGTTGTGTTCTGAGTTTGGGCTGATGATATTCTTGTTTAAGAATTTATTACCTGTACTATATAAATACAAGATTCACCATATGAGACCCAGGAGTGGTCACCTTTTGATCGAGGCTACCTCCTGTTTCTTGTATTTTTTATATAACTGGGAGGTCCATAAGTGGCCTCATATCAGCTAGTTGGTATACAGCTTTGATAGGAGAGTGATGTACATTTTTCTATATTTTCATGATACGTCACACAGATTTGTATTATATAGTCTTTTTTTCCTATTGTTTCAATGCTTTATAATTTTTTATTATGTATCTTACAATGACATAGATCTGTCTGTATGCCATGAACCGAACCTCAATAAAAATGATAAAAAAATATATATTTTCATGTCCAGTATAACTACCTTTATTTGGTTGATTTATAGAAACATGTTTCTCTAAAATAAAATATAGTGATCAAGATATTGGGTGTGAAATGGCTCAGCATTGAAAGGGTTAATGGATGTTCTAGCCATATTTTTGCTTTTCTAATGTTTTGAATTTTAAAGTGTAAAAATTTTTTTAAATTTATTTTGTGAATAAACCACCCTTGTCAGGTTTGTAGAAGAGGTGTCCCACTATGCCAGTGGAGCTGTGTTAATGACTGCAACAGCAAATAAGAATTAGCAGTCAGGGTACTTGTCTCTACAAACGAGAGAAGCACAGTATAATTCATAAAGCAGCACTATGAATAAAATGGTCTTTTGCATGCGCTCCATAGTATTAATTGTACATGAAAATGCTTTTTTATTATCTATAACGAACCAATGATAAAAATCATATAAACATGCAATTAGACTTTTTTTTTTTTTTTTTAACCTGTGATGCATTTACAAATAAATTAAAAACAATACGTCTATCTAGAATAATTTGCAATGCAAAGTAAAATTGATTGTTTTAGTAAGATGAGGAGAGTCCATAGGTGTCCATAATGTGGGCTATATTTCCTGCCACTAGAAGGACAAGAACCCTTCACAAGCTTTAATCCCTCACATCTCCTTACCGTTTGTTCTTGGCCTCTGAGGAGAGAGGTGCACTGCAAACAAGATTTTATTTTCTATCTAATTTATTGGGAGCTCAGACCTGACTTGAGACCCAGTACTCCCTCTTTAATCTTCACTTAGAGAAGAATTTATGTGGCTATCTCCACATTTAAAGACTAAACATCCAGTACTTAATGCTTGCAGTTTTAAACATCTTCGGATTTTATTTAATTTCTCTTATCATGGAAGCGGGGCATAGTTTAGTGAACAGTCCTTCAGTCATTGAAGGGTGGCATACAAGTCTTGGACGGATGCAGATGTTTGTTGGAGACTATTTATTAGAAAGGTTGATAGGGTAATTTTGTTTTCCGGATCCCTTAAAAAGAACAGTTTACTTTCTTCCAGGGGTTGGTGTTAGGTTTATTGTGGGGCATATTGATTGTTGATGGGATCTAGGTCTGATCCTGCAGTCATGGTGAATATTGGCACTAATGAAGGAATCGGCAGGAGATGAGTGTCCTAAAAAATTACTTCGGGGAGTTAGGAAGCAAGCTTAACGCAAGGACCTTCAAGGTAATATTTGTGGAGATATTACTAGTGCCATGTTCTAACCCAGTAAAGCAGAAGGAGCTAAGGTCAGTTAATTCCTGATTAAAAAGACGGTGTTAAAATTAGTGGTTTGACTTTTTAGAGCACTGGGCTGGGTTCACTTAAGTACAATTTGTGCAGTAAGGATAGATTGCACCTAAATGACATGTGCACAGTTGTGTTGGGAGAGAGAATTGTAGCACGCTTAGAGTATCTTTTAAACTTGGCAAAGGGGGGGGGGGGGTTGTCAGTCCTACCATAATAGGACAGCTCAGTCTGTGAATGTCACACCTAGAATATCTCAAGGAAGGGTACACTTTGGAAATTTCACTTAAAGTTTGGATAAAGTGCATGAAGTAGCAGCAGAAAGCACATGAAAATCAAATGTAGGACTGCAAATGCTAGAAGCATAACTGTTAAAATGGGGGAGCTGCAGCTTTTACTTGCAGAAGAGGACTATTATTTTATCAGTATAACAAACTTGCGGGACGATTCACATTACAAGGCTGTTAACTTACAGGATTATACTTTTATTTAGGAGGGACAGGACTAATAAAAAGGGTGGAGGAATTTGCATGTATATTAAACCTAACCGTAAACCTATAATAAGGGAAGATATTTGATATAGGTGATAATGTAGAGACCTTGTGGGTTGAAATAGTGGGGAAAAAAATCCCCCCCCCCCACAATTTTTTTTTTTTACCTGGAACATGCCACAAGCCCCCAACATTAGTGACATGGAGGAAACGTAACTACTAGTGCTGTAATTATGGGAGATTTTTAACTAGATTTAAGCTACCCCATTAAACTGGACCAATGAAACTAGTAATACAGCTAAGGGAGATTGTTGTGTATCAGACATGATACACTGTCGGCATTTATCATTGCACAAGCAATGCTTGTGTAATGCTGCACCCTGCAGATTGGCAGCCAATTGACTGCTAGCAGGGGCTGTCAATCAACCTGATCGTATGCGATTGGGTGGATTCCTGTCCGCCGCTTCAGAGGTAGCGGGCGAGTTAAGGAGCAGCGATTTTAAGACCGCTGCTTCTTAATTCCTGTTTCCGGCGAGCCTTAAGGCTCGTGGGGGAAACAGGTGTATACAGCCCCATTCGGGCCTTGATAAATCGGCCCCATAATATCAACCATAGAAGTCAAAGACCAGTTGGGTAACAGCGATCATAACATGGTCACATTTGAAATCGCATTTCATAAGCGGTGTTATATGGGGTTCAACTAAGACTTTTTTTATTTTAAGAAAGCAAAATTCAATGTTTTTGGGACAGAGAATTCTCTAATAAAAATACAGAGGATAAATGGAAAAAATATAAAACTTTGTTAAATATACATAACACATACCCCATGGTTATAAAAGAAAGAAATCCAAGCCAATGTGGCTAAATAAAAATGTTGAGAAGTTAGGAAAAAATGTATGGCATTTTAACTATTCAAAGAAAATAGTACATACTCAACATAACAAATATATAAGGAATGTAACAAAGCATTCACAACACAATCAAATTAGCGAAAATTGACAATTAAAGATTAATTGCAAAGTAAATTAAAAATTTTTTTTTTAAAGTAAATAAATGGCAAACCTTCTAAGGACAATATGGGTATATTAAAATGTGTTAGGGGTAGCATGATTAACAGTGACAGAGAGAAAGCTGAGGTACTAACCAGTTCCTTTTTTCACTATACACGAGAGGAACCAGTAGGAGATACTTTGAACAAACTAGAACATACAAGGCCATACCATTAACTTGGTTATCTCTAGAGGATATCAGGCAAAAAAGTGGATAAGGTAAATAAAACTCCAGGCCCAGATGGAATTACACCCAAGCGTTTTACGGGAACTTAGCACTGTTATAGCCAAACCTCTACTCTTAAAGGACCACTCAATGCAGTAGAATGGCATAATTAACAAGTGCATATAAATATACAATGCAATAGCACCTGTTCTGAATTTCAAATAAGCAGTTTTTTTTTTCCTAGCAAATTTTTAAATTTTTCTCCTATTTTCCTGTCCCCTGTATCACGTGAAAGACATCAGCCAATTAGACTAGTAAACAAATACCCTGTGAGCTTGTGCACATGCTCAGTAGGATCTTGTTCTCCAGAAAGTGTGAATTATAAAGACACTTCAAAAAGTGATAGTGGAATTAAATAGGAAAGTATTTTAAAACTGCATGCTCTTTCTGAATCATAATTTTTTTTTTTTTTTTTTTTTTTTATTTTGATCTAAGTGTCCCTTTTTAATTTTTCAAGACTCATCCTCAGACATAGTGCACCAGAACTGGCGCAAAGCTGATTGTGGTGCCACTTTTTAAAAAAGTAAGCAGGGCTGATCCAGGAAGCTATATGCCAGTTAGTCTGACATCCATAGTGGGGAACGATACTTGAAAGGATTATACAGTATTGATGAGTATATTTGTATAAACAAGATTCAGTTCCAATTGATGTTTTATGAGAAATAGATCATGTCAAAGTAATCTAATTTTGAGTCTACAAGTAAAAAATATAGATAAAGGGGAATCTGTTTGTGATATACTTGGATTTTGCAAAGGGGTTAGATACAGTGCCACGAGAGATTAATGTACAAAATTAAGAGACTGGTAATAGCTGAAAATGTTAGCCCATAAATAACTGAATAAAAGACAGACAAGGAGCAATGAGTAGTAGAAAAAGGAACATTTTGAGATTGGACAAAGTTAATCAGTGGAAGTCCCCCAGGGATCCATACAGGGCCTTGATCCTTGATTTTTTTTTTTTTTTTTTTTTTTTTTTTTGTCAAATTTATTTTTATTTTATTTGGGTTCACATAAATAAACAGGTATGCATAGCATTCCCGGCTTAATGTTACACACACAAGTAATATCATTACATAGATATAGAGATAAGTGTTAAAAAGTCTTTAAAAGTGCGTACATCTCCAGGTTGGCAGCAGCTTTTGTTGATGGTTTAAGATGTAGGAGTCCATGCAAACTACCAAATACCAACTTACATTTTCACATTTTCCATCTAAACAACAACCCTAACAAATAACTAACAAATTACAATACCCTCCAAATATAGAGCCTGGGTATGAATAACAGTGTCAGGATAGGGCCTGTGCATGTAAGAAAAATAGAAAGGAGGGGGGGGGGACTCTCTCCACTCCAATTCCGCCACCAAAAGCACAATGCGGTCATAGTACTTGGTTATTCCTGAATGTGAGAGATGTTAGCCCTCAATCAGTGTCTCCTCCCATCTAATGGACTTTGTTTATTTCCCATCAGTGGGATGAACCTGGGGATGGAAGCCTCCTACCCAGATACCCAAGAGCTGACTACCAGGCTTTCATTATATCTTTATTTGTTATGTTTAATTTCTGCTGGAAGGTCTCGAAATGGAATGTAAGGGAGATATGCTAGGAAATGCGGCACCACCATGGTCCCCTCCAGAGAGGGGTCAGTAAAGTATGCCGAGCGGAGTTGCCAGTCTAGAGTTAACCTTATCAATGCCGCCCAGTTGTACCACCTCAGGTTAGGAAGGGCCAAGCTTCCACTAAGGTAGGGTTGATGTAATTTTGAAGCCGCAATACGTTTTTTATTCCCCTTCAAAATAAAAATTGATTATCGCCAAGTCTCCCTTGGTGATAAGAAAGGCCAGCATCAACATAGGATACAACAATTTAGGCAAAATCAACATTTTCACAAGGTTGATTTGACCAGATAAACAGAGGGGGAGTTTGGTCCAGGCTTTTAGCTGAGACTGTAGCTGACCACATTGGTTTGCAATGTTAAGGTCATAAATTTTATGCAGATTTCGATGAAGCTAGATTCCCAGATAGGGCAGTGTGTCAGGCTGCTCAGTTAAAGGGTATAGGGATTTGTCTGATTTGTGGTCGGTTAGCCATAAGACATCAGATTTGCTCATGTTAACTTTATATCCTGCAAAGTCTCTGAAAACATTTAGGACGTCTATAATCCTAGGGAAATATAAAGCGGGGTCAGTGATGAAAAGGAGCATATCATAATTTTTTTTTTTTCCTCCGGTGCAGCACCATACAAACAAGCAGGTTACCTTGGTAGGGGCCCAGCCGTGCACTCACCACCAACCGTCAAAGCCGCTCGCCAGTAGCGACAATTAAGTCGCCTGCTATAGGGTAATCGCTGCCTCCCCACTGTAGTTTAGCGGAGCCTCAGGCAGATCTGGTATTCCTTTTTGTGGCGCTTCACTTCTCTTCAGTGCTTGGGTCTGTGGCCACGTGTATTGACGCAATGTGTCCGACTGGGGGCCAGGAGAGATGGAGCGCCCCGCATAATCAACAAGTTTCACTGGCGATGACCTGTGGAAAGTCTCCCAGAAGAAAATAACGTTGTGGGGTCTGGATTGTCACTCTAAGGGGTGCAAAAAAGGCTTTTTGGAGTAGATTGGGAGTGGAGCTCACACCCGTTGCTGCCATCCAGAAGTCACGCCCACCGGAAGTCGGGCCCTGATCTTTTTAATTTTATTAAAGACTTTGAGTAAGGCTTAATTTTCAACATCTTTATTTTTGCAGAAGATACAAAGTTGTGTAAGGTCATCAGGGCAGCAGCCGGCAGGATGAACTTTCTAAACAAGGGGATCTACAAAAATTCGAAGAATTGGCAGTTATATGGAAAATTTAATACTGGAAAATGCAAAGTTCTACATTTTGAAGTGAAAATAAACAGGCCACCTATTTAAATGGGACTAGACTTTGGGATTTGGGAGTAGTAATAGATAACAAGCTAAAGATGGGCGTACAATGCAGGCAGTGGCTTTAAAGACTAATAAGATACTTGCATGTATTGAGAGGCATTGATGCAAAGGAGGAAAGCATAATTCTGTCACTATATAAATCCCTGTTAAGACTTTACCTTGAGTATGGAGTGCAGTTCTGGGGACCATGCTAAAAATAAAAAAGGCATTGCAGACTTAGAAAAAGTTTGGAAGGGCCACAAAGCTACTAAGGGTAAGGGAGAATTTAAGCTATGAGCATGAGAATTTTATGGTTTTCCTCGCGGACAATCTTTTTCATAGGTTCTCTGTTATCGGTTGTAGAGATTCATCTCCTACCTCCCTTTTTAGATCGACGATATACTCTCATATTCCATTACCTCTACTGATAGCCAAACCAGTACTGAAACAGTTATCTGCTATAGGATGGGTGTCTTTCGATAAGTATGTTTTCATTACTTAAGACACTCTCAGCTATGGTTTGGCACTTAATGTATTAATGTAAAGTTCTAAAATTAAACGTACTTATATTTGCCATGAGTCAGGTTTATGTATATTAACTTTTGCAGACTTTCAGTTTCAAAATAAGGAAAACATATTGAAGTTTTTTTCTTACCTGGGGTTTAGTCTTTTCTCTGAAATTGACTGTTTTCAATAAATTTTGCAGGCAAAATTAGGCTTGCAAGGCCGCAAAATGCTAATATTTATTGCGTCATCATTTTTTGGCGCAGAGGTACATTGACGCAAATTCGCCATTTCCGGCGTCTTAGTTGACGCCAGGTTCCTTGCACAAGGTTGCGTCTACCATGAAGCGAGTTGAGTCATTTCCAGATGTTGTTGGGGCTAAAAAAATTAATTTTGCATTGCACGTCATACTTGGCACCAATTAATTTAATAGTTTAAACCTCACTTCCTTTATTCCTCTTGCCTTTTTCTATGCTCAGAGGGCTATGCTGTTTGCATTTAAACTGCCATATAAGGAAATGGATAATTTTGGCTTTATATGTTGTTTTTTCTCTTACATTTGCAAGATATCTCAATCTGATCCTGTCTCAGAAACCACTGTTGGATTCCTGCTGTCTGATGACAGTTCTACCAAAGATAAGTGTGTTTGTTGTAAGTTAGCGGAGATCTCCAGCGGTAGTATGTAACAGTTGTCATGATAAGCTTTTCCATGCAGAGAATGTATCCATCAGTAATAATACAATGCCTGTTGTTCCTTCAACATCTAATGTACATTATATCCCTGTGAATATAAAAGATTTTATTGCTGATGCGATTCAGAAGGCTTTGTCTGCTATTCCGCCTTCTAATAAACGTAAAAGGTCTTTTAAAACTTCTCATAAAGTTGATGACATTTCAAATGACCGACAACATACTAAATTACCCTCCTCCTGATGAGGCTCTATCTGGTTCAGAAGATCCTACCTCAGATATTGACACTGACAAATTTACTTATCTCTTTAGGATGGAGTATATTCGTTTGTTGTTAAAAGAGGTGTTGATTACATTGGATATTGAGAAAACAAACTGTTTTTAAACCTCCTGGTGTTACTCCAGAGGTTTTTACAGTTCCTGATGCTATTTCTGATATGATTTCTAAGGAATGGAATAGGCCTGGTGGTACTTTTATTCCTTCTGCTAGGTTTAAAAAGTTGTATCCTTTGCCAACGATTAGATTGGAGTTTTGGGAAACAAATCCCCAAAGTTGATGGGGCTATCTCTACTCTTGCCAAACATACTACTATCCCTATGGAATATAGTACTTCCTTTAAAGGACCTTTTCTTTCATGTAATTAGCAAGAGTCCATGAGCTAGTGACGTATGGAATATACATTCCTACCAGGAGGGGCAAAGTTTCCCAAACCTCAAAATGCCTGCAAATACACCCCTCACCACACCCACAAATCAGTTTTACAAACTTTGCCTCCTATGGAGGTGGTGAAGTAAGTTTGTGCTAGATTCTACATTGATATGCGCTCCGCAGCAGGTTGGAGCCCGGTTTTCCTCTCAGCGTGCAGTGAATGTCAGAGGGATGTGAGGAGAGTATTGCCTATTTGAATTCAATGATCTCCTTCTACGGGGTCTATTTCATAGGTTCTCTGTTATCAGTCGTAGAGATTCATCTCTTACCTCCCTTTTCAGATCGACGATATACTCTTATATATACCATTACCTCTACTGATTCTCGTTTCAGTACTGGTTTGGCTTTCTACAACTTGTAATTGAGTGTCCTTGGGTAAGTAAGTCTTATTTTCTGTGACACTCTAAGCTATGGTTGGGCACTTTTTTTTATAAAGTTCTAAATATATGTATTCAAACATTTATTTGCCTTGACTCAGGATGTTCAACGTTCCTTATTTCAGACAGTCAGTTTCATATTTGGGATAATGCATATTAATAAATCAATTTTTTTTCTTGCCTTAAAATTTGACTTTTTTCCCTGTGGGCTGTTAAGCTCGCGGGGGCTGAAAATGCTTCATTTTATTGCGTCATTCTTGGCACAGACTTTTTTGGCGCAAATTTTTTTTCTGTTTCCGGCGTCATACGACGTTTTTTTGCGCCAAGTGTCGGCGTTCCGGATGTGGCGTCATTTTTGGCGCCAAAAGCATTTAGGCGCCAAATAATGTGGGCGTCTTTTTTGGCGCTTAAAAAATATGGGCGTCACTTTTGTCTCCACATTATTTAAGTCTCATTATTTATTGCTTCTGGTTGCTAGAAGCTTGTTCACTGGCATTTTTTCCCATTCCTGAAACTGTCATTTAAGGAATTTGATCAATTTTGCTTTATATGTTGTTTTTTCTATTACATATTGCAAGATGTCCCACGTTAACACTGAGTCAGAAGATACTTCTGAAAAATCGCTGCCTGGTGCTGGATCTACCAAAGCTAAGTGTATCTGCTGTAAACTTATGGTATCTGTTCCTCCAGCTGTTGTTTGTACTGATTGTCATGACAAACTTGTTAATGCAGATATTTCCTTTAGTACTGTTAAATTACCTGTTGCTGTTCCGTCAACATCTAATGCTCAGAGTGTTCCTGATAACATAAGAGATTTAGAAACAAAATCTATTAAGAAGGCTATGTCTGTTATTCCTCCTTCTAGTAAACGTAAAAAGTCTTTTAAAACTTCTAATTTTTCAGATGAATTTTTAAATGAACATCATCATTCTGATAATGGTTCTTCTGGTTCAGAGGATTCTGTCTCAGAGGTTGATGCTGATAAATCTTCATATTTATTTAAAATTTAATTTATTTGTTCTTTACTTAAAGAAGTCCTAATTGCATTAGAAATAGAGGATTCTAGTCCTCTTGATACTAAATCTAAACGTTTAGATAAGGTTTTTAAATCTCCTGTAGTTATTCCAGAAGTTTTTCCTGTCCCTGATGCCATTTCTGAAGTAATTTCCAGGGAATGGAATAATTTGGGTAATTCATTTACTCCTTCTAAACGTTTTAAGCAATTATATCCTGTGCCATCTGACAGATTAGAGTTTTGGGACAAAATCCCTAAGGTTGATGGGGCTGTCTCTACTCTTGCTAAGCGTACTACTATTCCTACGGCAGATAGTACTTCCTTTAAGGATCCTTTAGATAGGAAAATTGAATCCTTTCTAAGAAAAGCTTACTTGTGTTCAGGTAATCTTCTTAGACCTGCTATATCTTTAGCGGATGTTGCTGCAGCTTCAACTTTTTGGTTAGAAGCTTTAGCGCAACAAGTAACAGATCATAATTCTCATAGCATTATTAATCTTCTTCAACATGCTAATAATTTTATTTGTGATGCTATCTTTGATATCATTAGAGTTGATGTCAGGTATATGTCTCTAGCTATTTTAGCTAGAAGAGCTTTATGGCTTAAAACTTGGAATGCTGATATGTCTTCTAAGTCTACTCTGCTTTCCCTTTCTTTCCAGGGTAATAAATTATTTGGTTCTCAGTTGGATTCTATTATCTCAACTGTTACTGGAGGGAAAGGAACTTTTTTACCACAGGATAAAAAATCTAAAGGTAAATTTAGGTCTAATAATCGTTTTCGTTCCTTTCGTCACAACAAGGAACAAAAGCCTGATTCTTCATCCTCAGGAGCGATATCAGTTTGGAAACCATCTCCAGTCTGGAATAAATCCAAGCATTTTAGAAAACCAAAGCCAGCTCCTAAGTCCACATGAAGGTGCGGCCCTCATTCCAGCTCAGCTGGTAGGGGGCAGATTACGTTTTTTCAAAGAAATTTGGATCAATTCCGTTCACAATCTTTGGATTCAGAACATTGTTTCAGAAGGGTACAGAATTGTCTTCAAGATAAGGCCTTCTGCAAAGAGATTTTTTCTTTCCGTGTCCCAGTAAACCCAGCGAAGGCTCAAGCATTTCTGAATTGTGTTTCAGATCTAGAGTTGGCTGGAGTAATTATGCCAGTTCCAGTTCTGGAACAGGGGCTGGGGTTTTATTCAAATCTCTTCATTGTACCAAAGAAGGAGAATTCCTTCAGACCAGTTCTGGATCTAAAAATATTGAATCGTTATGTAAGGATACCAACATTCAAAATGGTAACTGTAAGGACTATCCTGCCTTTTGTTCAGCAAGGGCATTATATTTCTACAATAGATTTACAGGATGCATATCTGCATATTCCGATTCATCCAGATCACTATCAGTTTCTGAGATTCTCTTTCCTAGACAAGCATTACCAGTTTGTGGCTCTACCATTTGGCCTAGCAACAGCTCCAAGAATTTTTACAAAGGTTCTCGGTGCCCTTCTGTCTGTAATCGGAGAACAGGGTATTGTGGTATTTCCTTATTTGGACGATATCTTGGTACTTGCTCAGTCTTCACATTTAGCAGAATCTCATACGAATCGACTTGTGGTGTTTCTTCAAGATCATGGTTGGAGGATCAATTTACCAAAAAGTTCATTGATTCCTCAGACAAGGGTAACCTTTTTAGGTTTCCAGATAGATTCAGTGTCCATGACTCTGTCTTTTGACAGACAAGAGACGTCTAAAATTGATATCAGCTTTTGAAACCTTCAGTCACAATCATTCCCTTCGGTAGCCTTATGCATGGAAATTCTAGGTCTTATGACTGCTGCATCGGACGCGATCCCCTTTGCTCGTTTTCACATGCGACCTCTTCAGCTCTGTATGCTGAACCAGTGGTGCAGGGATTACACAAAGATATCTCAATTAATATCTTTAAAACCGATTGTACGACACTCTCTGACGTGGTGGACAGATCACCATCGTTTAGTTCAGGGGGCTTCTTTTGTTCTTCCGACCTGGACTGTAATTTCAACAGATGCAAGTCTTACAGGTTGAGGAGCTGTGTGGGGGTCTCTGACAGCACAAGGGGTTTGGGAATCTCAGGAGGTGAGATTACCGATCAATATTTTGGAACTCTGTGCAATTTTCAGAGCTCTTCAGTCATAGCCTCTTCTAAAGAGAGAATCGTTCATTTGTTTTCAGACAGACAATGTCACAACTGTGGCATACATCAATCATCAAGGAGGGACTCACAGTCCTCTGGCTATGAAAGAAGTATCTCGAATTCTGGTATGGGCGGAATCCAGCTCCTGTCTAGTTTCTGCGGTTCATATCCCAGGTATAGACAATTGGGAAGCGGATTATCTCAGTCGCCAAACGTTACATCCGGGCGAATGGTCTCTTCACCCAGAGGTATTTCTTCAGATTGTTCAAATGTGGGGACTTCCAGAAATAGATCTGATGGCCTCTCATCTAAACAAGAAACTTCCCAGGTATCTGTCCAGATCCAGGGATCCTCAAGCGGAAGCAGTGGATGCATTGTCACTTCCTTGGAAGTATCATCCTGCCTATATCTTTCCGCCTCTAGTTCTTCTTCCAAGAGTAATCTCCAAGATTCTGAAGGAATGCTCGTTCTGCTGGTAGCTCCAGCATGGCCTCACAGGTTTTGGTATGCGGATATTGTTCGGATGGCCTCTTGCCAACCGTGGACTCGTCCGTTAAGACCAGACCTTCTGTTGCAAGGTCCTTTTTTCCATCAGGATCTCAAATCCTTAAATTTAAAGGTGTGGAGATTGAACGCTTGATTCTTAGTCAAAGAGGATTCTCTGACTCTGTGATTAATACTATGTTACAGGCTCGTAAATCCGTATCTAGGGAGATATATTATAGAGTCTGGAAGACTTATATTTCTTGGTGTCTTTCTCATCATTTTTCCTGGCATTCTTTTAGAATTCCGAGAATTTTACAGTTTCTTCAGGATGGTTTGGATAAAGGTTTGTCTGCAAGTTCCTTGAAAGGACAAATCTCTGCTCTTTCTGTTCTTTTTCACAGAAAGATTGCTAATCTTCCTGATATTCATTGTTTTGTACAAGCTTTGGTTCGTATAAAACCTGTCATTAAGTCAATTTCTCCTCCTTGGAGTTTGAATTTGGTTCTGGGGGCTCTTCAAGCTCCTCCGTTTGAACCTATGCATTCATTGGACCCCCAAGGCAGAACATGCTGTGATCCGAGATGTCATCGCAGAAAATGCAGCATGTCTGCAGAAAGAATGGGACACATGCAGGAACTGTTGGCTCTTTTGATTTGCAGCGCTGCTCTTCATCAGGCTGTTGTCTTCAAACTGCACTGTGCTCTGGCTGCACTGTGTAAGTTTTCCTTAAAGTGCATCCAGAACAAAGTGCTGTTTGAAGAGAACAGTCAAATATGGAGCATCGCTGCAAAGCAGCAGCACATTTACTATTGTTGACTAACTCAAGACATTATAAAAACACTTTTTCTCTCTGAAGTTGTGCAATGCACTATATTATAAAACTTTAAAAAATGCTTTATTCTCCAGTTAATCAACACATTGCAATTGAGCTGGCGCTGTAACTGCTTAATTTAAAAATTCAAAATGATCTGCAGAAAATTTTTCACAAAAAAAAATCTCATTGCAGAAAATGGAAAAAAGTTCTGCCTCTGGGCATTGGACATTAAATTACTTTCTTGGAAAGTTTTGTTCCTTTTGGCCATCTCTTCTGCCAGAAGAGTTTCTGAATTATCTGCTCTTTCTTGTGAGTCTCCTTTTCTGATTTTTCACCAGGATAAGGCGGTGTTGCGAACTTCTTTTAAATTTTTACCTAAGGTTGTGAATTCTAACAACATTAGTAGAGAAATTGTGGTTCCTTCATTATGTCCTAATCCTAAGAATTCTAAGGAGAAATCATTGCATTCTTTGGATGTAGTTAGAGCTTTGAAATATTAGGTTGAAGCTACTAAGACTTTCCGAAAGACTTCTAGTCTATTTGTTATCTTTTCCGGTTCTAGGAAAGGTCAGAAGGCCTCTGCCATTTCTTTGGCATCTTGGTTGAAATCTTTAATTCATCATGCTTATGTCGAGTCGGGTAAATCTCCGCCTCAGAGGATTACAGCTCATTCTACTAGGTCAGTTTCTACTTCCTGGGCGTTTAGGAATGAAGCTTCGGTTGATCAGATTTGCAAAGCAGCAACTTGGTCTTCTTTGCATACTTTTACTAAATTCTACCATTTTGATGTGTTCTTCTTCTGAAGCTGTTTTTGGTAGAAAAGTACTTCAGGCAGCTGTTTCAGTTTGAATCTTCTGCTTATATTTTCAGTTTTTTTCTTTATAAGATTTAAACTTTTATTTTTTGGGTTTGGATTATTTTTCAGCGGAATTGGCTGTCTTTATTTTATCCCTCCCTCTCTAGTGACTCTTACGTGGAAGATCCACATCTTGGGTAGTCATTATCCCATACGTCACTAGCTCATGGACTCTTGCTAATTACATGAAAGAAAACATAATTTATGTAAGAACTTACCTGATAAATTCATTTCTTTCATGTTAGCAAGAGTCCATGAGGCCCACCCTTTTTTGTGGTGGTTATGATTTTTTTGTATAAAGCACAATTATTCCAATTCCTTATTTATGCTTTCGCACTTTTTTCTTATCACCCCACTTCTTGGCTATTCGTTAAACTGAATTGTGGGTGTGGTGAGGGGTGTATTTATAGGCATTTTAAGGTTTGGGAAACTTTGCCCCTCCTGGTAGGAATGTATATCCCATACGTCACTAGCTCATGGACTCTTGCTAATATGAAAGAAATTAATTTATCAGGTTAGTTCTTACATAAATTATGCTTTTAGATAAACTTGAATCTTATCTAAGGAAAGCTTATTTATATACTGGCTATCTTCTCAGGCCTGCCATTTCTATGGCCGATGTTGCAGCTGCATAAACTTTTTCGATGGAAAGCTTAGCGTAACAGGAAATGGATCCTGATTTGTCTAGCATTGTTCGCTTGCTTCAACATGCTAATCATTTTATCTTTAATGCCATTTTTGATATCATCAAAATTGATGTTCAATATGTCTAACTATTTTAGCTAGAAGAGCTTTGTGGCTCAAATATTGGAATGCTTACATGGTATCTAAGTCTAGATTACTATCTCTTTCTTTCCAAGGTAATTTATTTGGTTCAGTTGGATTCAATTATTTCAACTGTTACTGTTTTTTCTCTCATCAGGATTAAAGATGTAAGGGTAAATCTAAAGCTTCTAATCGTTTTTGTTTTTTCGACAGAATAAGGAACAGAAAGCCAATTCTTCCCCCAATGAATCTGGTTACAATTTTAAACCCTCTTTAAGTTGGAATAAATCCAAGCTTTTTAAGAAACCAAAGCCAGCCCCCAAGTCTTCATGAAGGTGCGGCCCTCATCCCAGCTCAGCTGGTGGGGGGCAGATTAAAATGTTACCATAACATTTGGGCAGATTCTGTCCAAAATCAATGGATTCAGAGCATTGTCTCAAGGGTATTGCATAGGATTCAGAGTAAGACCTCCTGTGAGAAGATTTTTTTTTTTTCCTCACGCATTCCAGCAAATCCAGTGAAGGCTCAGGCTTTTCTTAAGTGTTTCAGATCTAGAGGTTTCAGGGGTAATTATTCCAGTACCGTTTCAGGAACAGGGTCTGGGGTTTTATTCAAATCTATTCATTGTCCCAAAGAAAGAAAATTCATTCAGGCCAGTTCTGGATCTGAAAATTTTGAACCGTTTTGTAAGAGTGACAACTTTCAAAGTGGTGACTATAAGGACTATTCTGCCTTTTTTGTTCAGCAAGGTCCTATGTCTACGATAGACTTACAGGATGCATATCTTCATATTCCGATTCATCCAGATCACTATTGGTTTCTGAGATTCTCTTTTCTAGACAAGCAATTACCAATTTGTCTCTCTTCCATTTGGCCTAGCGACAACTCCAAGAATTTTTTCAAAAGTTCTCGGTGCCCTACTCTCTTTAATCGGAGAACAGGGTATTGCGGCATTTCCTTATTTGGACAATATCTTAGTACTAGCTCAGTCTTTACATTTTGCCGAATCTCACACGAATCAACTAGTGTTTCTTCGAAAACATGGTTGGAGGATCAGTTTACCAAAAAGTTCCTTGATTCCTCAGGCAAGGGTCACCTTTTTAGGTTTCCAGATAGATTCAGTGTCCATGACTCTGTCTTTGACAGACAAGAGACGAATGAAATTGGTTTCAGTCTGTCAGAACCTTCAGTCTCAATCATTCCCTTCAGTGGCTCTGTGCATGGAGGCTTTAGGTCTCATGAATGCAGCATCGGACGCGATCCCTTTTGCTCGTTTTCATATGAGACCTCTCCAGCTTTGTATGCTGAATCAATGGTGCAGGGATTATGCAAAGATATCACAATTAATATCCTTAAATCCCAATGTTCAACTTTCTCTGACTTGGTGGTTAGATCACCACCGTATAATTCAATGGGCCTCTCTTGTTCGTCCAACCTGGACTGTAATGAAAACAGATGCAAGCCTTTCAGGTTGGGCAGTTGTCTCGGCATCTCTGACAGCATAAGGGGTTTGGAAATCTCAAGAGGCGAGGTTACCAATCAATATTTTAGAACTCCATGCTATTTTCAGGGCTCTTCAGGTTTGGCCTCTGTTGAAGAGAGAACCATTCATTTGTTTTCAGACAGACAATATCACAACTGTGGTATATGTCAATTATCAGGGTGGGACTCACAGTCCCCTAGCTATGAAAGAAGTATCTTGGATACTTGCTCGGGCAGAATCCAGCTCTTGTCTAATTTTTGCGGTACATATCCCAGGTATAGACAATTGGGAAGCGGATTATCTCAGCCGTCAGTTTTCATCCGGGGGAGTGGTCGCTCCATCCAGGTGTTTTTTTTTTCAGATTGTTCAGATGTGGAGTCTTCCAGAAATAGATCTGATAGCTTCCCATCTAAATAAAAAAACTTCCCAGGTAGCTGTCCAGGGATCCTCAGGCGGAGTCGGTGGATGCATTAGCAGTTCCTTGGTGTTACCAACCTGCTTATATCTTCCTGCCTCTAGCTCTTCTTCCATGAGTGATCTCCAAGATCATCATGGAACATTCATTTGAGTTTCTGGTAGCACCAGCATGGCCTCACAGGTTCTGGTATGCGGACCTTGTCCGGATGTCCAGTTGTCAACCTTGGCCACTTCCCTTAAGACCAGACCTTCTGTCTCAAGGACCGTTTTTCCATCCGGATTTCAAATTATTAAATTTGAATGTATTTAAATTGAACACTTAGTGCTTAGTCATAGAGGCTTCTCTGACTCAGTGATTGATACTATGTTACAGGCTCGTAAATCTGTTTCTATGAAGATTTATTAGCGAGTTCGGAAGACTTATATTTCATGGTGTTCTCATAAATTCTCCTAGCATTCTTTTAGAATTCACAGAATTTTACAGTTTCTTCATGATGGTTTGGATAAAGGTTTGTCTGCACGTTCCTTGAAGGGACAAATCCCTGCTCTTTCTGTTTTATTGCACAGAAAGATTGCCATTGCTAAGCTTGCTGATATTCAATGTTTTGTTCAGGCTTTGGTCCATGTCAAGCCTGTCATTAAATCAATCTCTCCTCCTTGGAGTCTTTATTTGGTTTTTGAAAGCTTTACAGGCTCCTCCTTTTGAGCCTATGCATTCTTTGGATATTAACTACTCTCTTGGAAAGTATTTTTCCTTTTGGCTATCTCTTCTCCTAGAAGAGTTTCTGAATTATCTGCTCTTGTGAGTCACCTTTTCTGATTTTTCTTCAAAATAAGGCAGTTTTGCGGATTTCATATAAATTGTTGTGAATTCTGACAACATTAGTAGTGAAATTGTTGTTTCTCCTTTTGTGTCCTAATCCTAATAATTCTTTGGAGAGATCCTTACATTCTCTGGATGTGGTAAGAGCTTTGAAATATTATGTTGAAACTACTAAAGATTTCAGGAAGACTTCTAGTCTATTTTTTGTCTTTTCTGGTTTTAGGAAAGGTCAGAAAGCTTCTGCCATTTCCTTGGCATCTTGGTTAAAGCTTTTGATTCATTAAGCTTATTTGGAGTCGGGTCAGGCCCCGCCTCAGAGAATCAAAGCTCATTCTACTAGATCAGCCTCCACTTTGTGGGCTTCTAAGAATGAAGCTTCAGTTGATCAGATTTGCATAGCAGCAACTTGGTCTTTTGGTAGAAAAGTTCTTCAGGCAGCTGTTTCAGTTTGATTCCTCTGCTTATGTTTTAAGTTTTTTCTTTTCAATTATGAGAAATGTATTTTTTTTTTTTTATTGTGGATTAAATTTTTCCAGCGGAAAATGGCTGTTTTTATTTTATCCCTTCCTCTCTAGTGACTCTTCTGTGGAGTTCCACATCTTGGGTATTACAATCCCATACGTCACTAGTTCATGAACTCTTGCTAATTACATGAAAGAAAACATAATTTATGTAAGAACTTACCTGATAAATTAATTTCTTTCATATTGGCAAGAGTCCATGAGACCCACCCTTTTTATGGTGGTTTTTTTGTATAAAGCACAATTATATTTCCAGTTCCTTTTTTATGATTTCTACTCCTTTTTCTATCACCCCACTATTTGGCTATTCGTTAAACTGAATTGTGGGTGTGGTGAGGGGTGTATTTATAGGCATTTTGAGGTTTGGGAAACTTTGCCCTTCCTGGTAGGATTGTATATCCCATACGTCACTAGCTCATGGACTCTTGCCAATATGAAAGAAATTAATTTATCAGGTAAATTCTTACATAAATTGTTTTTTTTTTTTTTTTTCCAAGAAAATTGTTGTTTTGCAAGTATATTAAGATTTGTATAGGTTAAACTTGATTGACTTCTGTCTTTCCCCCCCAACCTCATCTACTATGTAACTATGTAGTTTTCTTTGTTATGTAAGTATTGCACCAGAGACGGGGGTCGTCATTCAGTTTACTGATTTTACACAATGGTAATTCCCAATGCAGAACATGCTGTGTTCTGAGATGTCATCTTAGAAAATGCAGCATGTCTGCAGAAAGAACAGGACACATACAGGAACGGTTAGCGCAAGTTTTCCTTCAGTGTGAATCGCTGATTGAAGTGCACAGTCAAATACGGTGCAGAGCTGCTAAGCGACAGTGCATTAATTGATAACTGATTTTCAGGGTTTTTTTTTTTCTGCCCTGCACCCTGGCCTTTCCTGGTCTGCAAAGCTGTGACAACTGAATAACACATTCTTGTGAGCAATGCATATTACTATATTTTTACTTTGTGATGTTATACCAAGTTCAAAGGAAACAAATTTAAATTCTTAATTTAATTAATCTTCTCTATGCAGCTAATTTGCAATGCAATTTTTAACTGCAGCAAAATATTATTATTTTTTTTTTAAAATGCCTAATTTTTAATTATGTATTAAATGGAATGACCTGCAGATTTTTTTTTTACAAAAAATAAAATAAATTTCATTGCAGAAAGTAGATGAAAAAATTGTGCCTCTGGCTTGGTAATTTCCTGGTGGTTGGCTATTTTTAATTTTTTTTTTTTTTTTAATTTCTCCAACATTGGTGTGTCCGGTCCACGGCATCATCCTTACTTGTGGGAATATCTCTTCCCCCAACAGGAAATGGCAGAGAGTCCCAGCAAAGCTGGCCATATAGTCCCTCCTAGGCTCCGCCCACCCCAGTCATTCTCTTTGCCGTTGCACAGGCAACATCTCCACGGAGATGGTTAAGAGTTTTTTCTCTGTGGTGAAATTTTGGTAATTTTTGAACAATTCCTTCATACTTTTTCACATATTCAGTAATAAAGTGTTTTCTGTTTAAAATTTAAAGAGACAGTAACGGTTTTGTTTTAAAACGTTTTTTGTGCTTTGACAAGTTTACGCCTGTTTAACATGACTGTGCCTTCGGATAAGCTATGTTCTATATGTATGAAAGCCAATGTGTCTCCCCATTTAAATTTGTGTGATAATTGTGCCATAGCGTCCAAACAAAGTAAGGACAGTACTGCCACAGATAATGAAATTGCCCAAGATGATTCCTCAGATGAGGGGAGTAAACATGATGCTACATCATCTCCTACTGTGTCTACACCAGTTTTGCCCACGCAGGAGGCCCCTAGTACATCTAGCGTGCCAATGCTTATTACCATGCAACAATTGACGGCTGTAATGGATAACTCCATAGCAAATATTTTATCCAAAATGCCTACATATCAGAGAAAGCGCGATTGCTCTGTTTTAAACACTGAAGAGCAGGAGGGCGCTGATGATAATTGTTCTGTCATACCCTCACACCAATCTGAAGGGGCCATGAGGGAGGTTTTGTCAGATGGGGAAATTTCAGATTCAGGAAAAATTTCTCAACAAGCTGAACCTGATGTTGTGACATTTAAATTTAAATTAGAACATCTCCGCGCACTGCTTAAGGAGGGGTTATCTACTCTGGATGATTGTGACAACTTGGTCATTCCAGAGAAATTATACAAGATGGACAAGTTCCTAGAGGTTCCGGTGCACCCCGACGCTTTTCCTATACCCAAGCGGGTGGCGGACATAGTGAATAAGGAGTGGGAAAAGCCCGGCATACCTTTTGTCCCCCCCCCCCCTATATTTAAGAAATTATTTCCTATGGTCGACCCCAGAAAGGACTTATGGCAGACAGTCCCTAAGGTCGAGGGGGCAGTTTCTACTCTAAACAAGCGCACTACTATTCCTATCGAGGATAGTTGTGCTTTCAAAGATCCTATGGATAGAAAATTGGAGGGTTTGCTTAAAAAGATTTTTGTACAGCAAGGTTACCTTCTACAACCCATTTCGTGCATTGTTCCTGTCACTACAGCAGCGTGGTTCTGGTTCGAGGAACTAGAAAAGTCGCTCAGTAGAGAGACTCCATATGAGGAGGTTATGGACAGGGTTCACGCACTTAAGTTGGCTAACTCTTTTATTTTAGATGCCGCTTTGCAATTAGCTAGATTAGCGGCGAAAAATTCAGGGTTTGCAATAGTGGCGCGCAGAGCGCTTTGGCTAAAGTCTTGGTCAGCGGATGTGTCATCCAAGACAAAATTGCTTAACATCCCTTTCAAAGGTAAAACTCTATTTGGACCAGAATTGAAAGAGATTATTTCAGACATCACTGGGGGAAAAGGGCCACGCCCTTCCACAAGATAGGCCTTTCAAGGTCAAGAATAAGTCTAATTTTCGTTCCTTTCGCAATTTCAGGAACGGACCGGCCTCTAATTCTGCATCCTCTAAGCAAGAGGGTAATGCCTCACAACCCAAACCAGCCTGGAAACCGATGCAAGGCTGGAACAAGGGTAAGCAGGCCAAGAAGCCTGCTGCTGCTAACAAAACAGCATGAAGGAGTAGCCCCCGATCCTGGACCGGATCTAGTAGGGGGCGGACTCTCTCTCTTTGCTCAGGCTTGGGCAAGAGATGTTCAGGATCCCTGGGCACTAGAAATAGTTTCTCAGGGTTATCTTCTGGAATTCAGGGAACTACCCCCAAGGGGAAGGTTCCACATGTCTCACTTATCCTTAAACCTTACATTGTGAAGAAGACCTGTTAAAGATGGGAGTGATACACCCAGTTCCAATAAAGGAACAAGGAATGGGATTTTATTAAAATCTGTTCGTAGTTCCCAAAAAAGAGGGAACCTTCAGACCAATTTTGGATTTGAAGATCCTAAACAAATTTCTCAGGGTACCATCGTTCAAGATGGAAACCATTCGAACGATTCTACCCACTATCCAGGAAGGTCAATTTATGACTACCGTGGATCTAAAGGATGCGTACCTACATATTCCTATCCACAAAGAACATCATCAGTTCCTAAGGTTCGCCTTTCTGGACAAACATTACCAGTTTGTGGCCCTCCCATTCGGGTTAGCCACTGCTCCAAAGATTTTCACAAAGGTATTAGGGTCCCTTCTAGCGGTTCTAAGACCGAGGGGCATTGCAGTAGTACCTTACTTGGACGACATTCTAATACAAGCGTCGTCCCTGTCAAAAGCAAAGGCTCATACAGACATCGTTCTGGCCTTTCTCAGATCACACGGATGGAAGGTGAACATAGAAAAAAGTTCTCTGTCTCCGTCAACAAGAGTTCCCTTCTTGGGAACAATAATAGATTCCTTAGAAATGAGGATTTTTCTGACAGAGGTCAGAAAGTCAAAACTTCTAAGCATTTGTCAAGTTCTTCATTCTGTTCCACGTCCTTCCATAGCGCAGTGCATAGAAGTAGTAGGGTTGATGGTTGCAGCAATGGACATAGTTCCTTTTGCACGAATTCATCTAAGACCATTACAACTGTGCATGCTCAAACAGTGGAATGGGGACTATACAGACTTGTCTCCAATGATTCAAGTAGATCAGAAGACCAGAGATTCACTCCGTTGGTGGCTGACCCTGGACCATCTATCCCAGGGAATGAGCTTCCGCAGACCAGAGTGGGTCATTGTCACGACCGACGCCAGTCTAGTGGGCTGGGGCGCGGTCTGGGAATCCCTGAAAGCTCAGGGACTATGGTCTCGGGAAGAGTCTCTTCTCCAGATAAACATTCTGGAACTAAGAGCGATCTTCAATGCTCTCAGGGCTTGGCTAGCAAAGGCCAGATTCATAAGATTCCAATCAGACAACATGACGACCGTTGCGTATATCAATCATCAGGGGGGAACAAGGCGTTCCCTGGCGATGAAAGAAGTGACCAAAATAATTCAATGGGCGGAGGATCACTCCTGCCACCTATCTGCGATCCACATCCCAGGTGTGGAAACCTGGGAAGCGGATTATCTGAGTCGTCAGACATTCCATCCGGGGGAGTGGGAACTCCACCCGGAGATCTTTGCCCAACTAACTCAATTATGGGGCATTCCAGACATGGATCTGATGGCGTCTCGTCAGAACTTCAAGGTTCCTTGCTACGGGTCCAGATCCAGGGATCCCAAGGCGACTCTAGTAGATGCACTAGTAGCACCTTGGACCTTCAACCTAGCTTATGTATTTCCACCGTTTCCTCTCATTCCCAGGCTGGTAGCCAGGATCAAACAGGAGAGAGCCTCGGTGATCTTGATAGCCCCTGCGTTGCCACGCAGGACTTGGTATGCAGACCTGGTGAATATGTCATCGGTTCCACCATGGAAGCTACCTTTTGAGACAGGACCTTCTTGTTCAGGGTCCGTTCGAACATCCAAATCTGGTCTCCCTCCAGCTGACGTCTTGGAGATTGAACGCTTGATTCTATCAAAGCGTGGGTTTTCAGATTCTGTGATGGATACTCTGGTTCAGGCCAGAAAACCGGTAACTAGAAAGATTTACCATAAAATATGGAAAAGATGTATCTGTTGGTGTGAATCCAAAGGATTCCCATGGAATAAGATAAAAATTCCTAAGATCCTTTCCTTTCTACAAGAAGGTTTGGAGAAAGGATTATCTGTAAGTTCTCTAAAGGGACAGATCTCTGCTTTATCTGTCTTACTATACAAAAGACTGGCAGCTGTACCAGATGTTCAAGCATTTGTTCAGGCTCTGGTTAGGATCAAGCCTGTTTACAGACCTTTGACTCCTCCCTGGAGTCTAAATCTAGTTCTTTCAGTTCTTCAAGGGGTTCCGTTTGAACCTTTACATTCCATAGATATTAAGTTACTATCTTGGAAAGTTTTGTTTTTGGTTGCTATTTCTTCTGCTAGAAGAGTTTCAGAGTTATCTGCTCTGCAGTGTTCTCCGCCCTATCTGGTGTTCCATGCAGATAAGGTGGTATTGCGTTCTAAGCCTGGTTTTCTTCCAAAGGTTGTTTCTAACAAGAATATTAACCAGGAGATAGTTGTACCTTCTTTATGTCCGAATCCAGTTTCAAAGAAGGAACGTTTGTTACACAATTTGGACGTAGTCCGTGCTCTAAAATTCTATTTAGAGGCTACAAAAGATTTCAGACAAACATCTTCTTTGTTTGTTGTCTATTCTGGTAAAAGGAGAGGTCAAAAAGCGACTTCTACCTCTTTCCTTTTGGCTTAAAAGCATCATCCGATTGTCTTATGAGACTGCCGGACGGCAGCCTCCTGAAAGAATCGCAGCTCACTCCACTAGGGCTGTGGCTTCCACATGGGCCTTCAAGAACGAGGCTTCTGTTGACCAGATATGTAAGGCAGCGACTTGGTCTTCACTGCACACTTTTGCCAAATTTTACAAATTTGATACTTTTGCTTCTTCTGAGGCTATTTTTGGGAGAGAGGTTTTGCAAGCCGTGGTGCCTTCCGTTTAGGTAACCTGATTTGCTCCCTCCCTTCATCCGTGTCCTAAAGCTTTGGTATTTGTTCCCACAAGTAAGGATGACGCCGTGGACCGGACACACCAATGTTGGAGAAAACAGAATTTATGCTTACCTGATAAATTACTTTCTCCAACGGTGTGTCCGGTCTACGGCCCGCCCTGGTTTTTTAATCCGGTCTGATGAATTATTTTCTCTAACTACAGTCACCACGGTACCATATGGTTTCTCCTATATTTTTCCTCCTGTCCGTCGGTCGAATGACTGGGGTAGGCGGAGCCTAGGAGGGACTATATGGCCAGCTTTGCTGGGACTATTTGCCATTTCCTGTTGGGGAAGAGATATTCCCACAAGTAAGGATGACGCTGTGGACCGGACACACAGTTGGAGAAAGTAATTTATCAGGTAAGCATAAATTCTGTTTTTTCTCAAATGGCTCTTTTCATGCAAGTATTTTTGTATGTCATGTGGGACAGTTATAGGTTTTCTTATTCTTTTGCTTACTTATTGAAGAGAATATGGCTCTCTGACATAGTTCTTGTATTAAAAGTTTACTGATTTGTGCTGGAAACCACTTCTTTACAGAAGACTCCTTGTTTATGGTGTCCTCGTTTTTCATAGAAAGTTTTACAAGGGCCACCTTTTGTTGTGGCAGTTAACAATTTATAAATGTATTTTCCAGGTTTTAGCTATTGTCCAAAATGTGTTGTAATATAAAAATGGGAAGCACAAAAACGTTTTCTGATACAGAATTTTGTGCGTTTCATGTGTAAAATATATTGTTTTCTATAAGAAAAGAGTCCACAGATTCATCCTTTACTTGTGGGATATTATCCTCCTGCTAACAGGAAGTGGCAAAGAGCATCACAGCAGAGCTGTCTATATAGCTCCTCTCTTGACTCCACCCCCCAGTCATTCTCTTTGCCTACTCTAAGTACTAGGAAGGGTAAAGTGAAAGAGGTGATAAAATATTAGTTTTTATTTTCTTCAAGCAAGAGTTTTTTATTTTAAATGGTACTGGTGTGTACTATTTTCTCTCAGGCAGCAGATTTGGAGGCTGATCTTAGCATTTGTCACTAAGATCCAGAGCAGTTACCACAGAATGGCTGAGGAGTTCTTAAACTTCAGTGTGAGGAACGTTTTTCATGCTATAAGCAGTGAGGTATGTTCAGTCATTTTTTTCTGGAGAGACTGGTATTTCAGAATTGGCTGACAGTATCCCCATGAGGGAAAGGGTAAGCAGTAATCCTAAAAGATATAGAGGGGTATTACTAAGCTTGCATAATAGGGGCTAAGAAAAAATGGTTGAAACTAAGTTTGAATGTTTGTGGGCAAACGTTTAACTGGGAGTGCTGATAAAGTTTTTGTAACTTTTTTTTTTATGCTTAAATGATAGGGTACACTTGGCTTCTTTTTGGGTTTAGGAACCCACATGGCTAGTTTGAGACCGCTCTGGTGCGGTTCATTTGGGCTGAGAGACATCGAGTGAGATGGGCGGGGCCTATTTTCGCGCTTCAGTTGCGCAGTTGTATTTGACAGGCAAGCAGCAAGCTCCAACTCCGGTGGGCCCTTGTGAGAGTATTGGGCCAAATCAAAGCTTTAACCCTATTTTCCAGATCCCTGAGGGCAGGTAGGCGCCACAGCAGGGCTGTGGCGAGGTGCAAGCAGTGTTTTTTCCGGATTTAAACGTTTATTAATTATCCATTTTTTCCAGTAAGGGTTAAGTGTTCCTTTTCTTGTGGGGCAAACTTAGCTGCATAGTTTGAATGCTTATATCACAAAATTAATACGATTTGATTGTTTTAAAGCAGTTTTGCAAAACGTGTATGCTTTTTTTCTCTTAAAGGCGCAGTATCGTTTTTTAAGATGGTTATTTTTTCACTAAATAAAGTGTTTTCAAGCCTTTGTGGTCATTACTAGTCTGTTAAACATGTCTGACATTGAGGAAAGCCAATGTTCAATGTGTTAAGAAGCCATTGTGGAACCCCCACTTAAAATGTGTCCCTCATGCACTGAAAGGGCAATAAATTGTAAAGAACATATTTTAGCTGATAAGTGTGTCACAGGATGATTCTCAGTCAGAAGAGAATCAGGTTATGCCATCTAATTCTCCCCAAGTGTCAGAACCATTAACGCCTGCACAAGCGATGCCAAGTACTAGTGCGTCTAATTCTTTCACCCTGCAAGATATGGCCACAGTTATGAATACTACCCTCACAGCAGTTTTATCTAAACTGCCCGCTTTGCAGGGGAAGCGCAATAGGTCCGGTGTGAGTAAATGCTGAGCCCTCTGACGCTTTATTAGCCATCTCCGATGTACCCTCACAATGTTCTGAGTTGGGGATGAGGGAATTGCTGTCTGAGGGAGAGCTTTCTGATTCAGGAAAGATGTTCCCTCAGACAGACTCAGATATGACGGCTTTTAAATTTAAGCTAGAACACCTCCGCTTGTTGCTCAGCGAGGTTTTAGCGACTCTGGATGATTGTGACCCTATTGTAATTCCACCAGAGAAATTGTGTAAAATGGATAGATATATAGAGGTTCCTGCTTACACTGTTTTTCCGGACCCTAAGAGGATCTCGGACATTGTTACTAAGGAGTGGGATAGATCAGGTATTCTGTTCTCTCCCCCTCCTACTTTTAAGAAAATGTTTCCCTTGGCAGACGGTCCCTAAGGTGGAGGGAGCTATTTCTACCCTGGCTAAGCGTACAACTATACCTATTGAGGACAGTTGTGCTTACAAAGATCCTATGGATAAAAAATCAGAGGGTCTTCTAAAGAAAATATTTATTCATCAGGGTTTTCTTCTGCAACCTATAGCGTGCATTGTTCCTGTAACTACTGCAGCTGCTTTTTGGTTCGAGGGTCTAGAGGAGGCTCTTAAGATTGAGACCCCATTAGATGATATTCTGGATAGAATTAGGGCTCTCAAGCTCGCTAATTCTTTCATTACAGATGCCGCTTTTCAACTGGCTAAATTAGTGGCAAAGAATTCAGGTTTTGCCATTTTAGCGCGTAGAGCGTTATGGCTTAAGTCCTGGTCTGCTGACGTGTCATCAAAATCTAAGCTTTAAGCCATTCCTTTCAAGGGTAAGACCCTATTCGGGCCTGAACTGAAAGAGATCATTTCAGACATCACTGGAGAAAAAAGCCATGCCCTTCCTCAGGATAAGACAAATAAGATGAGGACCAAACAAAATAATTTTCGTTCCTTTCGACACTTCAAAGGTGGTCCCTCTACCTCCTCCCCTGCTGCAAAGCAGGAGGGGAATTTTGCTCAATCCAAGTCAGTCTGGAGACCTAACCAGACTTGAAATAAGGGTAAACAGGCCAAGAAGCCCGCTGCTGCCACCAAGACAGCATGAAGGTGCAGCCCCCGATCCGGGACCGAATCTAGTAGGGGGCAGACTTTCTCTCTTTGCTCAGGCTTGGGAGAGAGATGTTCAGGGCTCCTGGGCTTTAGAAATCGTGACCCAGGGGGGGGTATCTTCTAGACTTCAAAGATTCTTCTCCAAGGGGGAGATTTCATCTTTCTCAATTGTCTGTAAACCAGACAAAGAGAGGTGTTCTTACGCTGTGTAGAAGACCTATATACTATGGGAGTGATCTGCCCAGTTACAAAAGCAGAACAGGGGCAGGGGTTTTACTCCAATCTGTTTTTCCCAAAAAAGAGGGAACCTTCAGACCAATTTTAGATCTCAAGATCCTAAACAAATTCTTCAGAGTCCCATCTTTCAAGATGGAGACCATTCGGACTATTTTACCAATGATCCAGGAGGGTCAATATATGACCACCGTGGATTTAAAGGATGCGTATCTTCACATTCCTATCCACAAAGATCACCAGTTTCTCAGGTTCGCCTTCCTGGACAAGCATTGCCAGTTTGTGGCTCTTCCCTTCGGGTTGGCCACAGCTCCCAGAATTTTCACAAAAGTGCTAGGACATCGTGTTGGCCTTTCTCAGATCTCACGGGTGGAAGGTGAACGTAAAAAAGAGTTCACATATCCCCCTCACAAGAGTTCCATTCCTGGGAACTCTGATAGATTCGGTAAACATGAAATTTTTTCTGACGGAGGTCAGGAAATCAAAGATTTTAACCACCTGCCGAGCTCTTCATTCCATTCCTTGGCTGTCAGTGGCTCAGTGTATGGAGGTAATTTGACTAATGGTAGCTGCAAAGGACATAGTTCCGTTTTGCTTGCTTGTATCTCAGACCACTGCAACTATTAATGCTCAAACAGTGGAATGGGGATTATGCAGATTTAGCTCCTCGGATAAATCTGGATCAAGAGACCATAGACTCTCTTCTTTGGTGGTTGTCACAGTATCATCTGTCCCAGGGAATGTGTTTCCGCAGGCCAGCATGGGTCATAGTGACGACGGACGCCAGCCTATTGGGCTGGGGTGCAGTCTGGAATTCCCTGAAAGCACAGGGTCTGTGGACTCAGGAGTAGGCTCTCCTCCCGATAAATATTCTAGAACTGAGAGCGATATTAAACACGCTTCAGGCGTGGCCTCAGCTGGCTTCGGCCAGATTCATAAGATTCCAGTCGGACAATATTACGTCTGTAGCATATATCAATCATCGGGGGGGGAACAAAGAGTTCTCTAGCGATGATAGAGGTTTCCAAAATAATTTGATAGGCAGAGACTCACTCTTGCCATCTATCAGCAATCTATATCCCAGGAGTGGAGAACTGGGAAGCAAATTTTCTAAGTCTTCAGACTTTTCATCTGGGGGAGAGGGAACTCCATCCGGAGGTGTTTGCACAATTGATTCGTCAATGGGGCACACCAGAATTGGATCTGATGGCATCTCGTCAGGATGCCAAACTTCCTTGTTACGGTTCCAGATCAAGGGATCCTCAAGCAGTACTGATAGATGCTCTAGCAGTACCTTGGTCGTTCAACCTGGTTTATGTGTTTCCACCATTTCCTCTCCTTCCTCGTTTGATTGCCAGAATCAAACAGGAGAGAGCATCAGTGATTTTGATAGCACCTGCGTGGCCACGCAGGACTTTGTATGCAGACCTGGTGGACATGTCATCTCTACCACCGTGGACACTGCCACTGAGACAGGACCTTCTCATTCAAGGTCCGTTTCAGCATCCAAATCTAGTTTCTCTGCGGCTGACTGCCTGGAGATTGAACGCTTGATTTTATCCAAGTGGGGATTCTCTGAGTCGGTCATAGATACCTTGATTCAGGCTCAAAAGCCTGTCGCTAAGAAAATTTATCATAAGATAATGCGTAAATATCTTTATTGGTGCGAATCCAAAGGCTACTCATGGAGTAAGATCAGGATTCCTAGGATTTTGTCATTTCTCCAAGAAGGATTGGAGAAGGGGCTATCAGCTAGTTCCCTAAAGGGACAGATATCTGATTTATCAATTTTTCTACACAAGCGTCTGGCAGATGTTCCAGACGTTCAGTCTTTCTGTCAGGCTTTAGTTAGAATCAAGTCTGTGTTTAAACCTGTTGCTCCGCCATGGAGTTTGAATTTAGTTCTTAGTTCTTCAAGGGGTTCCGTTTGAACCTATGCATTCCATAGATATTAAGCTTCTATCTTGGAAAGTTCTGTTTTTAGTTGATATCTCTTCGGGTCGAAGAGTTTCTGAACTATCTGCTTTGCAATGCGACTCGCCTTATCTTGTTTTCCATTCTGATATGGTGGTTTTGCGTACCAAACCTGGATTCCTTCTTAAGGTTGTTACTAAGAAGAATATTAATCAGGAAATTGTTGTTCCTTCTCTGTGTTCTAATCCTTCCTCTAAGAAGGAGCGTCTGTTGCACAACTTAGATGTGGTTCGTGCTTTGAAGTTTTACTTGCAAGCGACCAAAGATTTTCGTCAAACGTCTTCTTTGTTTGTTGTCTATTCTGGAAAACGTAGAGGTCAAAAGCTACGGCTACCTCTTTCTTTTTGGCTGAAAAGCATCATCCGTTTGGCATATGAGACTGCTGGACAGCAGCCTCCTGAAAGGATTACAGCTCACTCTACTAGAGCAGTGGCTTCCACATGGGCTTTTAAAAAATGATGCTTCTGTTGAACAGATTTGTAAGGCTGCGACTTGGTCTTCACTTCATACCTTTTCCAAATTTTACAAATTTGATACTTTTGCTTCTTCGGAGGCTATTTTTGGGAGAAAAGTTCTTCAAGCAGTGGTGCCTTCTGTTTAGGCATCTGTCTTGTCCCTCCCGTTCATCCGTGTCCTGTAGCTTTGGTATTGTATCCCACAAGTAAAGAATGAATCCGTGGACTCGTCGTCGTATCTTATAGAAGAAAAGTAAATTTATGCTTACCTGATAAATTGATTTCTTCTATGATACGACGAGTTCACGGCCCGCCCTGTCAATTTAAGACAGATTATATTTTTTTTAATTTAAAACTTCAGTCACCTCTGCACCTTTTTAGTTTCTCCTTTTTCTTCCTGTACCTTTGGTCGAATGACTGGGGGGTGGAGTCAAGAATGGAGCTATATAGATAGCTCTGCTGTGGTGCTCTTTGCCACTTCCTGTTAGCAGGAGGATTGCCACTTCCTGTTAGCAGGAGGATCATATCCCACAAGTAAAGGATGAATCCGTGGACTCTTCGTATCATAGAAGAAATCAATTTATCAGGTAAGCATAAATTTACTTTTTATATGTACTATTTCTTTTTAAAGACACGATTAGTCCACGGGTCATCATCCTTACTTGTGGGATTACACCTCCTGGTCAGTAGGAGGTCAGTAGGAGGAGGCAAAGAGCACCACAGTAGAGCTGTTACATATAGCTCCTCCCTTCCTTCCCACTCCAGTCATTCTCTTTGCCTCGTTAGTGATAGGAAGAGGTAAAGTGAGGTGTTAGTTTTAGATTCTTCAATCAAGAGTTTATTTTAAAGTAGTGCCAGAGAGTGCTACTTTGTCCTGGGGTGTAGCCTGGTTCCATTTCACTCTCTACAGTAGAGATTTAGTGGCTTTAGAGCAATGGTAATTGTGGGATTGTCAGTATATTAATGAAAATCTTAGTAGTGCTATCCAAATAATATATATCCGTTTATGGCAGGGTTATAAACACAATACAAAAAAAAACATAATTTATGCTTACCTGATAAATTCCTTTCTTCTGTAGTGTGATCAGTCCACGGGTCATCATTACTTCTGGGATATTACTCCTCCCCAACAGGAAGTGCAAGAGGATTCACCCAGCAGAGCTGCATATAGCTCCTCCCCTCTACGTCACTCCCAGTCATTCGACCAAGGACCAACGAGAAAGGAAAAGCCAAGGGTGAAGTGGTGACTGGAGTATAAATTAAAAAATATTTACCTGCCTTAAAAACAGGGCGGGCCGTGGACTGATCACAATACAGAAGAAAGGAATTTATCAGGTAAGCATAAATTATGTTTTCTTCTGTTAAGTGTGATCAGTCCACGGGTCATCATTACTTCTGGGATACCAATACCAAAGCAAAAGTACACGGATGACGGGAGGGATAGGCAGGCTCTTTATACAGAAGGAAACACTGCCTGAAGAACCTTTCTCCCAAAAATAGCCTCCGATGAAGCAAAAGTGTCAAATTTGTAAAATTTGGAAAAAGTATGAAGCGAAGACCAAGTTGCAGCCTTGCAAATCTGTTCAACAGAGGCCTCATTCTTGAAGGCCCAAGTGGAAGCCACAGCTCTAGTAGAATGAGCTGTAATTCTTTCAGGAGGCTGCTGTCCAGCAGTCTCATAAGCTAAACGAATTATGCTACGAAGCCAAAAAGAAAGAGAGGTAGCGGAAGCTTTTTGACCTCTCCTCTGCCCAGAGTAAATGACAAACAGAGAAGACGTTTGTCGAAATTCCTTAGTTGCCTGTAAGTAAAATTTTAGAGCACGGACTACATCCAGGTTGTGCAGTAGACGTTCCTTCTTTGAAGAAGGATTTGGGCATAAAGAAGGAACAACAATCTCTTGATTGATATTATGTTAGTAACTACCTTAGGTAAGAACCCAGGTTTAGTACGCAGGACTACCTTATCCGAATGAAAAATCAAATAAGGAGAATCACAATGTAAGGCTGATAATTCAGAGACTCTTCGAGCCGAGGAAATAGCCATTAAAAATAGAACTTTCCAAGATAACAACTTTATATCAATGGAATGAAGGGGTTCAAACGGAACGCCCTGTAAAACATTAAGAACAAGGTTTAAACTCCATGGTGGAGCAACAGTTTTAAACACAGGCTTAATCCTGGCCAAAGCCTGACAAAAAGCCTGGACGCAGTGAGGGAGAACAGAAACTGTCAGAAAACAGATTAAGCAACTGCCAAGTGGAAAAATAGTGCCCAAACATTTATTCACTCAGTACCTCAGTAAATGAAAACGATTTTACATTCCAGCAAAAACGTTAAACATAATCTCTAGTTATTAAACAGCTTTATGTATTTCTTACAGTGTAATTCTAGTGAAGTACCATTCCCCAGAATACTGAAGTGTAAAGTATACATACATGACATTATATCGGTATGGCAGGATTTTCTCATCAATTCCATTGTCAGAAAATAAAAGCTGCTACATACCTCTATGCAGATTCATCTGCCCGCTGTCCCCTGATCTGAAGTTTACCTCTCCTCACATGGCCGAGAAACAGCAATATGATCTTAACTACTCCGGCTAAAATCATAACAAAAACTCTGGTAGATTCTTCTTCAAACTCTGCCAGAGAGATAATAACACACTCCGGTGCTATTTTAAAATAACAAACTTTTGATTGAAGATATAAAACTAAGTATAAAAACCATAGTCCTCTCACACATCCTATCTAGTCGTTGGGTGCAAGAGAATGACTGGGAGTGACGTAGAGGGGAGGAGCTATATGCAGCTCTGCTGGGTGAATCCTCTTGCACTTCCTGTTGGGGAGGAGTAATATCCCAGAAGTAATGATGACCCGTGGACTGATCACACTTAACAGAAGAAAAAATAGAAACCCTAATCAACCATGCATCTACTAGACCATACAATTAATATAAATACCTGAACTCTTTTATTTAGTTAATATCCATGAACATTTTTGAAATATATTTGAAATAAAATAAATATGAAATAAACTTATATGCGCTTGAAAACCGACTATTTAAGATATGCTATCCTTCTTACAAAACCCAGAAAAATATACCTTCACAATTCAGTCTTTTTTTTATTTAACACAATGGGACTAAAAACCTTTAACATCCAAGCAATGCAATTCTAAACAGTGTTTATAAAACAATAGGATAATATATATATTCTGCTATTTAACTGCAATTTATCCTAATAACAAATTAACTGACAATATCAGAATTTGCATAGATGAGTTACTTAGCCAATCATCTACAGATTTAAACAATACCTAGGCTTATGACTACCAATTTAAAATACAATATACTTCACCAATTTTGAACCAATTCGTAGCGGTCTTTAGGTCATCTCAGAAGACAGATAAGTAATTTTTGCAATCAATGAGAAGGAGGTAGTCAGCTTGTTTAGATTGGTTTCAAAATGCCAGCAGCAGATATCATCCAAAGTTAAAAACAGCCTTTCTTTTTTTTTTCCATCTCTCTTGCTTACTTATATATGTTTTCAATCATTGATGACATCATGTGGGTGGCACTACGGGAGCTGACCTTCCCATTGGTTATCTGGGAAGTCTAAATCGGATTGGCCCTTGGAAATTTCATTTTTAACAGCCAGAAAGAACCTTCTGGCTGTAGTTCTCGCAACATAACACCAGGTGGCAGCATTACCAACAGACAGTACAAAAACAATGCAGTATGACAATACATACAAATTCATTTAACCAACATTTTTAGCCAGTGAAATATTTCTTTAAACTATGTAATAACTGACATAATTTCTTGTATTAATCTCTCCCAATATTAATTATAGGTGAAGTGGCATCAGATTAATTTCCTGATCGTTTTGATATGAAATATCAAATATATCTAACATTATATTAAAATAATTTATATTTCATTTAGTCTAACAGAAAATATAAATCTCAGTCATATCACATCAAAGTAACTTCCATATCTTCATCTCACTATATTTTAAAAGATGTATTTGAAACTTTATAAACATTTATTGCACATTCATATGATATGATATTTCATGCAGGCATTCCATCTGAAATAAAGTAATAAGTGTCATTAATTATTTCTTTCCAGGTCCACAAGTATTTATTTATATTCTTAAAAACACAGAGGTTAAGTAAGATCTTTTATGTTTTCAAAACATATATATGTGTATATATATGTATATATATGTGTATATATATATGTGTGTGTGTATATATATATATATATATATATATATATATATATATATATATATATATATATATATATATATATATATATATGTGTGTATATGTATATATATATATATATATATATATGTGTATATGTATATATATATATATATGTGTGTGTATGTGTATATATATATATATATATATATATATATATGTGTATATATATATATGTGTATATATATATATGCACATTCATTTCTATGTAGATCTGAGATTATCTGTCTGAAAAATATAAACAAAACAGAGGTTATTACACATTTTTGATTGACTAAAACAGTTACCTCCCAAGCTTAGCAAATACCCATGTAATAATAATAGAGAATTAGACAATTTCTCAAATTTCTATATTTAATACATTCTGGGGCATGCATTCAAACAGAAAAAAAAATAAATTGATGTTTATTTGCTGCCTGCTTACGTGAGCTTCCAGAGTCACACCTCAGCATCTGTCTTTTGTTTCCCAAGGCCTTTATTATCTTAATCACCACATGAACCGCTCAAATAAATCTGTGCTAATTACCAGTTCCCCTTGAAAAATGTTTTAATTTCTCACATTTCTTCAGACGGATCGGCATTTCTCTTGGAGGAAATCCATATATTTGCCTGTGTCCTGTTCTATGTATCAAAGTGCTGCCTTTTACACAGCAGGAGGGGGCTTCAAAGGTTATGCTCAAACCTTTGGAGACATCCTGTCTGCATACTAAATGGGGGAAGAGCTGAACATGAGTGAAGTCAGTTTGTCTGAGAGGAATGAATCACTTTTTTCTGATCAGTGAAATATCTGATCAACAATACAGATTTATTAATCTTGAGATATATGATTAAAATATATATATTTATTAACCTCACATATACCATGACAGGATGTAATTCTCACTGCGCCTCCCATATTTGTGCTGCCCTATCTCCTTCAATCTGAGGTACTTCCTGACTCGGCATTTATTTCTTTCTCAGGCCAATTTGAGGGAGAGGACCTCTCAAGCTTGGGAACTGCCTTCCTGCCAGGCAGTGTTTAGGGTAAGTGCTGCCTTTTCTAGGACTTAAGGAGACTCAGTATGTTTGTGTACAAACAGCACTTTGGAACATAAGAGGTTAATGGTTAAAGCCTTTTTTATATTAGGACTCTATCTTTCAAGTAATAGTTTTTGGGGCAGTGATATTGCAGGCACTGGGGTTGGAGATAGGTTGTTTTATTGTTTGGAGAAGGCTGTACTGTATTTCTTTCACAGACAGACATTGATGTTTAGGTACGCCCACGATGGGCGGGACTTCCTGTTTTTTTGCTTGCCTTTCTGTAGAGCGCTCTTTTCCTGGTATTTTAGCTACAACATTGAGCTGGGCAAGTTGCTTATCTGTTCTAGAGCGGCATGCAATGTAATATCATGCGCTTCTAGTACAGATAAGTTAAAACCGTTCCAGAGTTTTCCTGGCTGTGTGACTGTTAACGGATCACCATAGGAGAGGGATCCAGTATCATTTATCACAGTAGGAGCACCTCAGCAGGGTGCAGAGGTGTATTTCATTAGCTTTTTCTTTAAACATTGGTCTTAACAATAGATTCTGCTATTTTGCAGAAAAATAGTGAAACCGTTTGTATTTAAAGGAACAGTAAAGTTTTTTTTTTTTTTTTTAATAATTATCCTTGATTGATATTTATCATTTTTTTTTTTTATTTGAAAATTTGTGATGAAAGATGGACCAAGAGGGTGTACAATATGCTACATGTGCTTTGTGTCTTGATGCAAATGTGGAACCACCAATCCCTTTCTGTCCTACATGTGTTGAAAGGACTGTAAGTTTTAGGGATAACATTTTTACTGAGCCTTTCTTCTCGCAGGCAGATGTTGTCTAAGAGTCTTCTGATGAGGGTAAATTTAGGCCGCAACTTTCTCCCCAAGCGTCCCAAAAATTAATGCCCCCACCAGCAGTGTCCTGCACTTCTGACCTGCTGGAGTTACTTTATAGGACATAGTGGCAGTTATGTCTTCCACTATTTCTTCTGTTAAGTGTGATCAGTCCACGGGTCATCATTACTTCTGGGATATTACTCCTCCCCAACAGGAAGTGCAAGAGGATTCACCCAGCAGAGCTGCATATAGCTCCTCCCCTCTACGTCACTCCCAGTCATTCTCTTGCACCCAACGACTAGATAGGATGTGTGAGAGGACTATGGTGATTATACTTAGTTTTATATCTTCAATCAAAAGTTTGTTATTTTAAAATAGCACCGGAGTGTGTTATTACCTCTCTGGCAGAGTTTGAAGAAGAATCTACCAGAGTTTTGCTATGATTTTAGCCGGAGTAGTTAAGATCATATTGCTGTTCTCGGCCATCTGAGGAGTGAGGTAAACTTCAGATCAGGGGACAGCGGGCAGATGAATCTGCATAGAGGTATGTAGCAGTTTTTATTTTCTGACAATGGAATTGATGAGAAAATCCTGCCATACCGATATAATGTCATGTATGTATACTTTACACTTCAGTATTCTGGGGAATGGTACTTCACTAGAATTACACTGTAAGAAATACATAAAGCTGTTTAATAACTAGAGATTATGTTTAACGTTTTTGCTGGAATGTAAAATCGTTTTCATTTGCTGAGGTACTGTGTGAATAAATGTTTGGGCACTATTTTTCCACTTGGCAGTTGCTTAATCTGTTTTTCTGACAGTTTCTGTTCTCCCTCACTGCTGTGTGTGAGGGGGAGGGGCCGTTTTTTGGCGCTTTTACTATGCATCAAATATTTCAGTCAGCAACTCATTGTATTCCCTGCATGATCCGGTTCATCTCTACAGAGCTCAGGGGTCTTCAAAACTTATTTTGAGGGAGGTAATTTCTCTCAGCAGAGCTGTGAGAATTATAGTTTGACTGAGATAAAAAAACGTTTATTCTGTAATTTGTTTCCTGCTTTCAGAATTTGTTATCTTTGCTAATGGGATTAAACCTTTGCTAAAGTTGTGTTGTTTACAAGGATTGAGGCTATAACTGTTTCAATTTATTAATTTTCAACTGTCATAGATCTTCTGTGCTTCTTAAAGGCACAGTACGTTTTAATATTATTCTAATTGAATTGTATTTCCAAGTTGCAAGTTTATTTGCTAGTGTGTTAAACATGTCTGATTCAGAGGATGATACCTGTGTCATTTGTTGCAATGCCAAAGTGGAGCCCAATAGAAATTTATGTACTAACTGTATTGATGCTACTAACTCGCCTCACGTGTCAGTACCTACATCTCCCGCTCAGAGGGAGGTGCGTGATATTGTAGCGCCGAGTACATCTGGGCGGCCATTACAAATCACATTACAGGATATGGCTACTGTTATGACTGAGGTTTTGGCTAAATTACCAGAACTAAGAGGTAAGCGTGATCACTCTGGGGTGAGAACAGAGTGCGCTGATAATATTAGGGCCATGTCAGACACTGCGTCACAGGTGGCAGAACATGAGGACGGAGAACTTCATTCTGTGGGTGACGGTTCTGATCCAAACAGACTGGATTCAGATATTTCAAATTTTAAATTTAAACTGGAAAACCTCCGTGTATTACTAGGGGAGGTGTTAGCGGCTCTGAATGATTGTAACACAGTTGCAATACCAGAGAAAATGTGTAGGTTGGATAAATATTTTGCGGTACCGACGAGTACTGAGGTTTTTCCTATACCTAAGAGACTTACTGAAATTGTTACTAAGGAGTGGGATAGACCCGGTGTGCCGTTCTCACCCCCTCCGATATTTAGAAAAATGTTTCCAATAGACGCCACCACAAGGGACTTATGGCAAACGGTCCCTAAGGTGGAGGGAGCAGTTTCTACCTTAGCTAAGCGTACCACTATCCCGGTGGAGGATAGCTGTGCTTTTTCAGATCCAATGGATAAAAAGTTAGAGGGTTACCTTAAGAAAATGTTTGTTCAACAAGGTTTTATATTGCAACCCCTTGCATGCATTGCGCCGATCACGGCTGCAGCGGCATTCTGGATTGAGTCTCTGGAAGAGAACATTGGTTCAGCTACTCTGGACGACATTACGGACAGGCTTAGAGTCCTTAAACTAGCTAATTCATTCATTTCGGAGGCCGTAGTACATCTTACTAAACTTACGGCGAAGAATTCAGGATTCGCCATTCAGGCACGCAGGGCGCTGTGGCTAAAATCCTGGTCAGCTGATGTTACTTCTAAGTCTAAATTGCTTAATATACCTTTCAAAGGGCAGACCTTATTCGGGCCCGGGTTGAAAGAGATTATCGCTGACATTACAGGAGGTAAAGGCCATGCCCTGCCTCAGGACAAAGCCAAGCCAAGACTAGACAGTCTAATTTTCGTTCCTTTCGTAATTTCAAAGCAGGAGCAGCATCAACTTCCTCTGCACCAAAACAGGAAGGAGCTGTTGCTCGCTACAGACAAGGCTGGAAACCTAACCAGTCCTGGAACAAGGGCAAGCAGACTAGGAAACCTGCTGCTGCCCCCAAAACAGCATGAATTGAGGGCCCCCGATCCGGGATCGGATCTAGTGGGGGGCAGACTTTCTCTCTTCGCCCAGGCTTGGGCAAGAGATGTTCAGGATCCCTGGGCGCTAGAGATAATATCTCAGGGATACCTTCTGGACTTCAAATACTCTCCTCCAAGAGAGAGATTTCATCTGTCAAGATTGTCAACAATCCAGACAAAGAAAGAGGCGTTTCTACGCTGCGTACAAGAGCTCTTGTTAATGGGAGTAATCCATCCAGTTCCACGATCGGAACAGGGACAGGGGTTTTACTCAAATCTGTTTGTGGTTCCCAAAAAAGAGGGAACTTTCAGACCAATCCTGGACTTAAAGATCCTAAACAAATTCCTAAGAGTTCCATCGTTCAAGATGGAGACTATTCGGACAATTTTACCTATGATCCAAGAGGGTCAATACATGACCACTGTAGATTTAAAAGATGCTTACCTTCACATACCGATTCACAAAGATCATTATCGGTACCTAAGGTTTGCCTTCCTAGACAGGCATTACCAGTTTGTGGCTCTTCCATTCGGATTGGCTACAGCTCCAAGAATCTTCACAAAGGTTCTGGGTGCTCTTCTGGCGGTACTAAGACCGCAGGGAATCTCGGTAGCTCCATACCTAGACGACATTCTGATACAAGCTTCAAGCTTTCAAACTGCCAAGTCTCATACAGAGTTAGTGCTGGCATTTCTAAGGTCACATGGATGGAAGGTGAACGAAAAGAAAAGTTCACTCGTTCCACTCACAAGAGTTCCCTTCCTGGGGACTCTTATAGATTCTGTAGAAATGAAGATTTACCTGACAGAGGACAGGCTAACAAGACTTCAAAGTGCTTGCCGCACCCTTCATTCCATTCAACACCCGTCAGTGGCTCAATGCATGGAGGTAATCGGCTTAATGGTAGCGGCAATGGACATAGTACCCTTTGCACGCTTACACCTCAGACCACTGCAACTGTGCATGCTAAGTCAGTGGAATGGGGATTACTCAGACTTATCCCCTTCTCTGAATCTGGATCAAGAGACCAGAAATTCTCTTCTATGGTGGCTTTCTCGGCCACATCTGTCCAGGGGGATGCCATTCAGCAGACCAGACTGGACAATTGTAACAACAGACGCCAGCCTTCTAGGTTGGGGTGCCGTCTGGAATTCTCTGAAGGCTCAGGGACAATGGAGTCAGGAGGAGAGTCTCCTGCTAATAAACATTCTGGAATTGAGAGCAGTTCTCAATGCCCTCCTGGCTTGGCCCCAGTTGACAACTCGGGGGTTCATCAGGTTTCAGTCGGACAACATCACGACTGTAGCTTACATCAACCATCAGGGAGGGACAAGAAGCTCCCTAGCTATGATGGAAGTATCAAAGATAATTTGCTGGGCAGAGTCTCACTCTTGCCACCTGTCAGCAATCCACATCCCGGGAGTGGAGAACTGGGAGGCGGATTTCTTAAGTCGTCAGACTTTTCATCCGGGGGAGTGGGAACTTCATCCGGAGGTCTTTGCCCAAATACTTCGACGTTGGGGCAAACCAGAGATAGATCTCATGGCGTCTCGACAGAACGCCAAGCTTCCTCGTTACGGGTCCAGATCCAGGGATCCAGGAGCAGTCCTGATAGATGCTCTGACAGCACCTTGGGACTTCAGGATGGCTTACGTGTTTCCACCCTTCCCGTTGCTTCCTCGATTGATTGCCAGAATCAAACAAGAGAGAGCATCAGTGATTCTAATAGCACCTGCGTGGCCACGCAGGACTTGGTATGCAGACCTGGTGGACATGTCATCCTGTCCACCTTGGTCTCTACCTCTGAAACAGGACCTTCTGATACAGGGTCCCTTCAAACATCAAAATCTAACTTCTCTGAAGCTGACTGCTTGGAAATTGAACGCTTGATTTTATCAAGACGTGGATTTTCTGAGTCAGTTATTGATACCTTAATACAGGCTAGGAAACCTGTTACCAGAAAGATTTACCATAAGATATGGCGTAAATACCTATATTGGTGTGAATCCAAAGGTTACTCTTGGAGTAAGGTTAGGATTCCTAGGATATTGTCTTTTCTACAAGAAGGTTTAGAAAAGGGTTTATCTGCTAGTTCATTAAAGGGACAGATCTCAGCTCTGTCCATTCTGTTACACAAACGTCTGTCAGAAGTTCCTGACGTCCAGGCTTTTTGTCAGGCTTTGGCCAGAATTAAGCCTGTGTTTAAAACTGTTACTCCACCATGGAGTTTAAACCTTGTTCTTAATGTTTTACATGGCGTTCCGTTTGAACCCCTTCATTCCATTGATATAAAGTTGTTATCTTGGAAAGTTCTATTTTAAATGGCTATTTCCTCGGCTCGAAGAGTCTCTGAATTATCAGCCTTACATTGTGATTCTCCTTATTTGATTTTTCATTCGGATAAGGTAGTCCTGCGTACTAAACCTGGGTTCTTACCTAAGGTAGTTACTAACAGGAATATCAATCAAGAGATTGTTGTTCCTTCTTTATGCCCAAATCCTTCTTCAAAGAAGGAACGTCTACTGCACAACCTGGATGTAGTCCGTGCTCTAAAATTTTACTTACAGGCAACTAAGGAATTTCGACAAACGTCTTCTCTGTTTGTCATTTACTCTGGGCAGAGGAGAGGTCAAAAAGCTTCCGCTACCTCTCTTTCTTTTTGGCTTCGTAGCATAATTCGTTTAGCTTATGAGACTGCTGGACAGCAGCCTCCTGAAAGAATTACAGCTCATTCTACTAGAGCTGTGGCTTCCACTTGGGCCTTCAAGAATGAGGCCTCTGTTGAACAGATTTGCAAGGCTGCAACTTGGTCTTCGCTTCATACTTTTTCCAAATTTTACAAATTTGACACTTTTGCTTCATCGGAGGCTATTTTTGGGAGAAAGGTTCTTCAGGCAGTGGTTCCTTCTGTATAAAGAGCCTGCCTATCCCTCCCGTCATCCGTGTACTTTTGCTTTGGTATTGGTATCCCAGAAGTAATGATGACCCGTGGACTGATCACACTTAACAGAAGAAAACATAATTTATGCTTACCTGATAAATTCCTTTCTTCTGTAGTGTGATCAGTCCACGGCCCGCCCTGTTTTTAAGGCAGGTAAATATTTTTTAATTTATACTCCAGTCACCACTTCACCCTTGGCTTTTCCTTTCTCGTTGGTCCTTGGTCGAATGACTGGGAGTGACGTAGAGGGGAGGAGCTATATGCAGCTCTGCTGGGTGAATCCTCTTGCACTTCCTGTTGGGGAGGAGTAATATCCCAGAAGTAATGATGACCCGTGGACTGATCACACTACAGAAGAAAGGAATTTATCAGGTAAGCATAAATTATGTTTTCTGATGCGTTGTCTGCTTTTCCTATGTTTCAAGGCAAGCGCAAGAGGAAAGACAAGCATGTTATCAGTGAGGTTTCTGATGTCATGGTGGCAGTCTCAGAGGTACCCTCCCAGGGAACTGAGATGGGGGGTATAGAGGTTTTATCAGATGGCGAGATTTCAGATTCAGAACCTTTGACTGATTCAGAGGTTGTTTCTTTCCAATTTAAATTAGTCTGTTACTCAGGGAGGTGTTGGTTACCTTAGACTGTGATTCCACAGTAGTAGTCACTCCTGTGAAGGCGAGTAAATTGGACAAATTTCGAAGTTCCGTCTCTCAGATGTTTTTCCAGTTCCTAAGGGAGCTTCGGAGATAGTTTCTAAGGAATGGGAGAGACCAGGTATTCCCTTCTCTCTGTCTCCTATTTTCAAAAAGATGTTTCCTATAGCTGACACTATCAAGGAAGCTTGGCAAACGGTTCCTAAGGTGGAAGGGGCTATTTCCACCTTAGCCAAACAAACTACAATTCCTATTGAGGATAGTTGTGCCTTTAAAGATCCCATGGATAAGAAGTTGGAGGGTCTACTTAAAAAGATTTATGTTCACCAGGGTCTTCTGTTGCAGCTGGCTGTGTGCATTGCTACTGTCACTAGTGCAGCAGCTTATTGGTTTGATGCTCTGTCTGAGTCTCTTAAGTCTGAGACTTCTTTGGATGAGATCCAAGATAGGATTAAAGCTCTGAAGTTAGCCAATGCTTTTATTACGGATGCTTCTCTGCAAATTACTAAATTAGCAGCTAAGTGTTCAGGGTTCTCTATCCTAGCCCGCAGAGCTTTATGGTTAAAACCTTCGTTTGCGGACGTTTCTTCTAAGTCTAAGCTTCTAGCTATTCCTTACATGGGAAAGACCTTGTTTGGACCTGGCTTGAAGGAAATTATCTCTGACATCACGAGAGGTAAGGGTCATCTCCTTCCTCAGGATAAGAGAAATAAACAAAAAGGACGACAAAATAATTTTCGTTCCTTTTGCAATTTCAAGGGAAATTCTTTTCCTCCTCCTAAACAGGAAGGAAAGTATTCGCAGTCTAAGCCCACTTGGAGACCCAACCAGCCTTGGAACAAGGGTAAACAGTCCAAGAAGCCTGTTGCTGACTCCAAAACCATGTCCCTGGTGGGGGGCAGACTTTCTTTCTTCGTTAAGGCTTGCGTGCGAGACGTTCAGGATCCCTGGGCTATAGAATTAGTGTCCCAGGGATAAAAACTGGAGTTGAAAAATTTTCCTCCTCTCGGAAGGTTTCTTTTTTCAAGATTATCTGCAAACCAGATAAAGAGGCGTTCTTACATTGTATAAGAGACCTCTCCTCCTTGGGAGTGATTATTCCCGTTCCTGTACAGGAACACAGGCAGGGTTTTTTTTTTAAATATCTTTTTATTGATGTCAGGCAAAGCAATACACATATTTTTACTTTAAAGATAGATGAAGATAGTAAGGTGCATGTTACAGGTTTTACTTAGGTTCATACACACAAGCCTCCAGTCCCCGTAATTTATATGGAATGAATACAAAGTAACAGGAGAGCATTTTAGGCATACAACAACCTCTAAGATCACGTATTTTGCTTCTACAATGTTTACCATCTTTCTTTTCAGCGTGATTGCACTCCCCAACACATCAATTTTTCGTTAATTTTTCAATCCAATACATAAGTTAAAACCTAACTACAATAAACCTAACTATTAAACTAACTAACCTCAAACTAAGTTTGGAACCGTGGGGTCCAGCGGTGACAAAGGAAGCGGAGGAAAAAAAAGGGAGAGGATAGAGGCAAGGGAGGGGGGTCCCAAAAGATGGGCAGCCATGTCCAGAAGTGGGGGTAAGAGTGGATAAGGAGGGAGCAAAACACCTCTATCATATGTTTTGTTGTGTCCTAAAATAGGTGTTCCCACTCACCCCTCAGCCCTCTCCATAAAGATAACAGAGTCTTTAAATGTGGCATCAAGATCAGTCTTTGTATCTCTAACTCAAAAGTAAGTATGAGTCTGCGCCACTTGCGTAGGAATAGACCTGGTCTATTTTGGACATCCATACTAACATCCATTTGTTCAGTGAATATTTGTGTTCTTAGTAAGCTCTTAAAACCTTGAAAAGAGGGACCCCTCCTCACCGTCCAGCTTTTTAAAATACATTTTCTGGCCAACAGTATTACCAAGCTCAGTACTGCGTCTAGTTCTTTGTGTTGTGGTTCCCAGTGTAAGAACATGATAGTTTCCGGGTGGAGAGTGAGCCGTATCTGCAAGGATTGGTTAATCAGTATTGTATTTTACCCCAGTATTGTCTGATGGGCATTCCCACATGTAGTGTAGAATAGTAGGGCCCCCCAGTGCACACTTAACACACTCATTGTGGTGGGTAGGCACCCACTTTGCTAATGCTCTCGGTGTGAGGTAGGCCCTATGAAGGAAGCGTATCTGGGATTCCCTGAACATGGCGGACAATGTGGTTGATTTAGTTCTTTCCAGGCCTCTCCGAATTTCCTCCCATGTAATGTCACTAACTCCCTCTCAAGCCCACCCTGCTTGCAACGATTCCCGCAAGTTCTGTGAGTGCTGCTGCACAAGAGTCTGATTTCAGATAGGGAGAACCTCCCCATCTGATACAGAGTTTGTGTGATACGGAAGGGGGAACCTTCCCAAAATTCCGACGTGCCCCTAACTAAGGTGGTGACGTAGTGACGCACCTGTAGAAAGGCAAAGAAATGTGTTCTCGGTAATCCATATTCTCTTTGTAAGGTACCGAAGTTTTTAACCTCTTTCGAGAGAGGATCCAATAGTTGTTTAAGCGATCTCAACCCCCTCTGTTCCCAAACGAGGAAGGGCTGGGTCTCCGAACCCGCTGGGAAATCTGGGTTTTTAACAATAGGTAGGTAGGTTGAAGTATGACATGATTTCTTCAGGAACTTGTGAGCCTGATGCCAAGCCTTCAACGGTTCACTGAATAACATATTGAGGCCCAGAGCCTTCACAGCTCTCATATTCGTAATATGCGGCAAGTAAGCCAAGGAGACGTCCCCCAGAACAGCCTGTTCCAGGGAAGGTCGGCAGAAATGGTGAGTGCCTACCTGCCAGTCCAACACCAAGGGTATCCAGGCCGCCCAGTTATACAGCCTGAAGTCCGGCAGAGCCACACCTCCATTGAGGAAATTCATACATAGCTTCTCTCTCGAGATACGCGCTTTACCCCCTTTCCATATAAAACGAGTCGCAGCGAAGATTAACATTTTAACATCCGATTTATTTCAAAGTAGGGGTAGCATAAGAAGTGGGTAGAGGCTAATCCTACCCGAAAGTGAAAGGGGTAGGTTTTTATTCAAATCTGTTAGTAGTTCCCAAGAAGGAGGAAACTTTCAGACCTATCTTAGACCTCAAAAGTCTGAACAAGTTCCTCAGCGTTCCATCTTTCAAGATGGAAACTATTCATACCATTCTTCCATTGATCCAGGTGGGTTAATTTATTACGACAGTGGACTTAAAGGATGCATATCTACATGTTCCTATCCACAGAGATCATCACAAGTTCCTAAGGTTTGCCTTTCAGTTCATGGCTCTTCCTTTCGGGCTGACCACTGCACCCAGAATTTTCACAAAGGTTCTGGGGTCTCTACTGGCGGTTTTAAGACTGCAGGGCATTGCGGTGACGCCTTATTTGGACGATATTCTAATCCAGGCACCATCTTGTCAACAAGCAACGTCCCATACCGACATTGTACTTTCCTTCCCGAGAACTCAAGGGTGGAAGGTAAATCTGGAAAAAAGTTCCTTAATCCCGAAAGCAAGGGTGACTTTCTTGGGAACTGTAATCAATTCTTTCTATATGAGGATTTTTCTGACAGAGGTCAGGAAATCAAAGATTCTAGATGCCTGTTGAGCCCTTCAGTCCATTCCTCGGCCGTCAGTGGCTCAGTGCATGGAAGTAATCGGACTGATGGTGGTGGCAATGGACATCATCCAGTTTGCTCGGTTTCACCTCAGACCTCTGCAGTTAAACATGCTCAGGCTGTGGAATGGAGATTATGCAGACGTGTCTCCTCGAATAACCCTGGAGCAGGAGACACGGGATTCACTTCAATGGTGTTTGTCTCTGTATCATCTATCCCAGGGAATGTGCTTTCGCAGACCATCCTGGGTGATTGTGACAACAGATGCCAGCCTTCTAGGGTGGGGAGCTGTCTGGGGTCCTTTAAAGGCTCAGGGAGTGTGGACTCCGGCGGAGTCTGTTCTTCCTATAAACATCCTGAAACAGAGCGATCTTAAATGCTTTTCTGGCCTGGCCTCAGTTGGCATCGGCCCAGTTCATCAGATTCCAGACGGACAACATAACGACAGTGGCTTACATCAATCATCAGGGAGGAACGAGGAGTTCCTTAGCGATGACAGAGGTAGCCAAGATAATCCAGTGGGCGGAGGCCCATTCTTGCCATCTGTCAGCGATCCACATCCCAGGGGTGGACAACTGGGAGGCGGACTTTCTGAGCAGGCAGACTTTTCATCCGGGAGAGTGGGAACTTCATCCGGAAGTATTCTCCAACCTGATTCTCATGGCATCTCGTCAGAATACCAAGCTCCCGAGATACGGGTCAAGGTCCAAGGATCCTCAGGCGGAACTAATAGATGCTCTAGCAGTTCCTTGGTCCTTCAGCCCAGCATATCTTTTTCCCCAGTTTGCTCTTCTTCCTCGGGTCATTACTCGAATCAAACAGGTGAAGGCATCTGTGATCCTCATTGCTCCTGCGTGGCCTCGCAGAATTTGTTAAGCAGATCTGGTGGACCTGTCATCCCTGCCACCTTGGAGACTACCATTGAGGAAGGATCTTCTCCTCATTCAAGGACCCTTCCTTCATCTAAATCTAATTTCTTTGAAGCTGACTTCTTGGAGATTGAACGCTTTAATTCTTTCCAAGCGGGGTTTTTCTGATTCGGTCATAGAGACCTTGATTCAGGCGCGTAAGCCTGTAACTAGAAAGATTTACTATAAGATATGGCGTAAATATATTTATTGGTGTGAATCCAAGGGCTACTCATGGAGTAGTTAAAATTCCCAGAATTTTGTGTCTTCTCCAAGAAGGATTTGAGAAGGGTTTATCAGCAAGTTCCCTAAAGGGTCGGATATCTGCTTTATCTATTTTGTTACACAAATGTCTGGCTGATGTCCCAGATGTTCAATCTTTTTGTCAGGCCTTGATTAGGATCAGGCCTGTGTTCAAAACTGTTACTCCTCCATGGAGTCTGAATTTAGTTCTTAAGGTTCTGCAAGGGGGTCCGTTTGAGCCTATGCATTCCTTAGATATTAAGTTGTTGTCTTTGAAAGTTTTATTTGTTGCTATTTCTTCAGCTTGAAGAATGTCTGAGCTTTTGGCGTTGCAATACAATTCACCTTACCTTATTTTCCATTCGGACAAGTTAGTTTTACGTACCAAACTAGGGTTCCTTCCTAAGGTTGTTTCAGACAGGAACATTAATCAGGAGATTGTTCCTTCCTTGTGTCCTAATCCTCCTCCTCAGAGGAAAGGCTTCTGCATAATTTGGACGTAGTCCGTGCTTTGAAGTTTTACTAACAAGCAACTAAGGACTTTTGTCTTTTTCTCTGTTTGTAATTTTCTCTGGAAAACGTAAGGGTCAGAAAGCTACGGCTACCTCTCTTTCTTTTTTTGGTTGAAGCGTATCATCCGCTTTGCATATGAGACTGCTGGACAGCAGCCTCCTGAAAGAATTACGGCTCATTCCACTAGGGCGGTTGCTTCCTCATGGGCATTCAAAAATGAAGCTTCTGTGGAACAGATTTGCAAGGCTGCAACTTGGTCTTCTCTTCACATTTTTTCTAAATTTTACAAATTTGATACTTTTGCCTCGGCTGAGGCTGTTTTTGGGAGAAAGGTTCTTCAAGCAGTGGTGCCTTCCGTTTAGGTTCCCTGTCTTGTCCCTCCCTTATCTGTGTACTCTAGCTTTGGTATTGTTTCCCACAAGTAAGGATTATGATCCATGTACTCATTGTGTCTTTATAAAGAAACAAATTTATCAGGTAACCATATATTTTCTTTTCTTTTTAGACACGATGAGTCTACGGCCTGCCCTGTTGTCTTAAGACAGGTTGTTAAGTTTTGTAAACTCCAGATACCTGCACCTTGGCTTTTTCCTTTCTCTTCCTAACTTCGGTCGAATGACTGGAGTGGGAGTGAAGGGAGGAGCTATATATAACAGCTCGGCTGTGGTGCTCTTTGCCTCCTCTTGCTAACCAGGAGGTGTAATCCTACAAGTAAGGATGATGATGAGCCGTGTACTCATCGTGTCTAAAAAGAAACAAATTTATCAGGTAAGCATAAATTTTCTTTTCATTTTTGTGTGTTATAAGTGTGTCTCATACTATTGGCATAGTGTGGAGTGTTACTAATAAATAAATTACAAATAGTGTAAAAAGACATTTCAGCTGCTGGTGGTTAGCAAAAGAGGAGCTAGTGAACCCTCACTGCTGGCTGCTCTTGGAAATTTTTTATAAACAATTGTTAGAAACCTTCACAGCGCTAAGCTGAAAAAAACAGTACTATAATTCTAGGTAATAATGGTGTTATAATACTGTTAGTCCACAAGTGTAAATAGAGAGTACACAGAAATGAAATATAGAAACACAAAAAATTGCAGTATCAATAGTACCAACAAAATCAGATCTTATTGTTCTAAAGAATCAAATGCCACAGAATGGCACGGTAGAGGGGTTGTGGCACTGTGGACTGTTCACTTGCGGCAGAGTGAGAAGAGAGGTCACTTGCCAGTGTCAGTGTGTTATGACTTGTAATGTTTTCATTCCTGTCAGCTAGTTTGTGAACGGCTCATACATGCTCTTACATATATTTACCCTTCCCTGGCTGTCTAGTGTAACTATTTGAAAGAGCAGCTCATTGTGCAGGACTCAGTGCAGTATGAAACTACTTTGTAAACAGTGCAGAGCTGCAGCATTGTGTCATTACAATACTAGCAGTGGTCACCTCCTCCTGAGTCCTGCACAATGAGCTACTTTTTTTCAATCAGTCAAGGCTAGACAGAGCCAGGGAAGGGTAAATATATGCAACAGCATTTATGAGCCATTCAAACACACAGCACACTGACAAGAAATCTGCAGTTGGCTGTGCTACAATTGGTTATGAGCAGTGCACTGGTAATGAGATCCTTCATTCCTGTGTGCCTCAGCATGATGCTCTAACACTTAACCACTTGCTGCATGCTTTGTGAACCTCAGTGCAGATTAGGAATAATTTAGGAGTGTGCAAAATGTTTAAAAGGGACATAAACAATCCAATCTACTATATTAAGACACACACTTTAATTTATTTCAAATTGTATATATATATTTATATTTAATGTATTTTACATTTGTTTCTTTTACTGATACACATATATGGATGAATAATAAATCTAGAGAGTTGCATACTGCAAAAACTAAATCCTGAAAAGGCAGTTGCAAATTTAATTAAAATATTGATCTATATGCAATTTTAACGCACCTATCACCTTGCTCACAAACATCTCTATCTAATTTCTGGATTTCGTTATTGATGGTTTAAAATAAAATTGGTTTAAAAAAAATAAAAAATTGTCCAGGCTATTTTTATTTGTCTTGTGGAGGTTTATAAGCATTCCATTGATCACTGGGAATAAAAAAAAAAGTTGATTTTATGTTTTGCCTTGTGCACTTTTAGGTCCTTTACACTGTCGCCTGCGTAGTTTAGTCTGTGTGTCTGTGTGTGTGTGTGTGTGTGTTTATTACTGTATGTGTATACGTATAGAATTTTTTTTTTATATCTATATATGATAAAGTATTTTTTTTTTATATTATAGGACATACCTACGCCACACATTTGTGTATCTACATATGTATTTGTTTATATAAATACACATGCGCGCGCACACACATGCACTTTTAAATTCACTTCTATTTTCAAATGTGCTTCATTCTGGTATTCTGATTGGACCATTGGGACTCTGATGTCACAAGGAAGGTTGGAACTTTGAAATTTACTCTGCAGCGGTCTGTGAACGCCATGTTTGGTGATTCTACAGTCGGCTTTGTGTTTTTGCAAATTGTTCCCTTATCCTGAGTGATTTTACTTAAGAAAATTAGTTTTTACTAAGTTTGATGTCCCCTGATCCATCTTTACCTTGAAACATGAGCCGTTTTACTGAAAACGAAGTTATAGCTCCCAAGAGTAGATACATCCACCACCACCACCACCTTCTTCTCTTTTTTTTATTATATATAATCTGTGTATACAGGACTTCACTATTTTCTTTTTCTTCCAAGGTCTCTAACTTCTGGATTTCTGAAGATCGTATATCCTTACCAGTGCTTCGGTATTTCGACCACTGGCCGCAGCCGCAAGTACTAGTAGACGTGATGGAGCTATTACGCATGCGCACCTGCTTTTTGTGGCGGTAAGAGTGTCAGAGCACAAGAAGACTGAGCAGTCATTGAAGATGGAGAAAGCAGCACGCGGGATAGCAGCGCATCGCCTCAGAGGGCTTAGTTATCCCCGGTGCCGTCACTGAAAGAGCTTGGAGCGAACTCTTAAATTTAAAAAGCGCTTGCAGCCCTAACCTAGCCCAGCAGGGGATGCTTGAGGTGATGAGCTTTCCCTGAGCGGGAAATATACCAGGGGGCTGTTCACCGCATTGGTGAAACGGACTGAACTCCTGACTTCTAACCTGGGTCTTGCTCTCCATTTGGATTCTTGTTACACGTGGTGTTTTTGAAGCAGCTGCTGAGCATGTTTTATGTTACTTTGTGCTCTATTAATGAACAGTCAGAGTACCATACAAACAGTGGCAGCTTCAAAAATACCCGGTGTATATGTAAAAGATAATAGTTTTGTGCTCTGTGCTGGGGTATTTGTTGTACATTTTACTACACACTGGAATGAGCACAACTTGTGCTTTCTGCACCGGGCAATGTGCTGTGTTTACACTCTCTACACCATGAGCTGTAATCCAGGGCTTCCAGAAACTATGGTAACTATGGCATAAATATTTAAAAAGTGTGGAAATTCTGCAAATTGCAATCCGCTTAGAATGTCTACTTTCCCTCTCTGTACCACGTGATCATTGTAGTCTCAGCGGTTATGGCTGCGTGCATAGAACATGTTAGTGGTGTTGTGATGTTCAGCATGAAGTTATTACCTTTTATTAGAAGTAAACATTTAACTCAGAAAGGTTCGGGCACCAGTTTTTGCTTTATTACGGTCCGCTCTTCTGCAGAAAACTATACCTCGTATTGGATACAGTAACAGTGATTTTGTTTTGTTGCTGCCAGCATTCCCTGACGAAATCCTTGGTGGCTTTATAGCAGACCAGACTGCTGAGCGTAGTAACCAATCACTGGCAGTATTGTAAGGTCAGGGGTTCCTCATCTCACAAACACCAGCCCTGTAGCAATATACACCCCATAAGAAGATTTTATAATGAATGTTTATAGCACTTTATAATAAAACAGGGTTTCTTGGCAGTGATTCGATTCTGTGCTGAACTAGGTCAGTAGTTGCTGCACGTGCTCCATAACATTTTCTCTGTAGTCTCTCGTGTTACTACTAAATGACTTACACAGGATCTTAACGGCACTCTAGTTATGTTGTATTTCTGATAACTTCAGTTAGAAGGTGCCTCAGTGTAATCCTATTTGTGACAAGTCACTTGTCTGGTTATAGCCACTGGGATGGGGGGGGGGGCAGTCCTGACTGCTTCTTAATAATCCTACTGGTGTCACGGCTTCTACACACTACAAAGCAAGCAGATCTGTGCCCATGACACAGTAATGATGTTATATACAGACTAACAGATCTGTGTGTTGTGTGACTATGTGCTGCATATTACACAAATGTCAGAAGTCTCCAAGATAATTCGCTGGGCAGAGACTCACTCTTGCCACCTGTCAGCGATCCATATCCCAGGTGTAGAGAACTGGGAGGCAGATTTTCTAAGTCGTCAGACTTTTCATCCGGGGGAATGGGAACTCCATCCGGAGGTGTTTCTCAACTGGTTCTCCATTGGGGCAAACCAGAATTGGATCCCATGGCGTCTCGCCAGAACGCCAAGCTTCCTTGTTACGGATCCAGGTCCAGGGACCCAGAAGCGGCACTGATAGATGCTCTAGCAGCGCCTTGGTTCTTCAACCTGGCTTGTGTTTCCACCGTTTCCTCTGCTCCCTCGTCTGATTGCCAAAATCAAACAAGACAGAGCATCGGTGATATTGATAGCGCCTGCGTGGCCACGCAGGACCTGGTATGCAGACCTAGTGGACATGTCGTCCTTTCCACCATGGACTCTGCCTCTGAGGCAGGACCTTCTAATACAAGGTCCTTTCAATCATCCGAATCTACTTTCTCTGAGACTGACTGCATGGAGATTGAACGCTTGATCCTATCAAAGCGTGGCATCTCCGAGTCAGTAATTGATACCTTAATACAGGCACGAAAGCCTGTCACCTGGAAAATTTACCACAAGATATGGCGTAAATATCTTCATTGGGGTGAATCCAAGAATTACTCATGGAGTAGGGTTAGGATTCCTAGGATATTGTCCTTCCTCCAAGAGGGTTTGGACAAAGGACTATCAGCTAGTTCTTTAAAGGGACAGATTTCTGCTCTGTCTATTCTTTTACACAAGCGTCTGGCAGAAGTTCCAAACGTTCAGGCATTTTGTCAGGCTTTAGTTAGAATTAAGCCTGTGTTTAAACCTGTTGCTCCTCCATGGAGCTTAAACTTGGTTCTTAAAGTTCTTCAAGGGGTTCCGTTTGAACCCCTTCATTCTATTGATATCAAACTTCTTTCATGGAAAGTTCTTTTTCTGATGTCTATTTCCTCGGCTCGAAGAGTCTCTGAGTTATCTGCCTTACATTGTGATTCTCCTTATCTGAGCTTTCATTCAGATAAAGTTGTTCTGCGTACAAAACCTGGGTTTTTACCTAAGGTGCTTTCTAACAGGAATATCAATCAAGAGATTGTTGTTCCATCATTATGTCCTAATCCTTCTTCAAAGAAGGAACGTCTTTTGCATAATCTAGACGTAGTCCGTGCCTTGAAGTTTTACTTACAGGCTACTAAAGATTTTCGCCAAACATCTAACCTGTTTGTTGTTTACTCTGGACAGAGGAGAGGTCAGAAGGCTTCGGCAACCTCTTTCTTTTTGGCTTCGGAGTATAATCCGTTTAGCCTATGAGACTGCTGGACAGCTGCCTCCTGAAAGGATTACAGCTCATTCTACTAGAGCTGTGGCTTCCACCTGGGCCTTTAAAAATGAGGCCTCTGTTGAACAGATTTGCAAGGCTGCAACTTGGTCTTCCCTTCATACTTTTTCCAAATTTTCCAAATTTGATACTTTTGCTTCTTCGGAGGCTGTTTTTGGGAGAAAGGTTTTACAGGCAGTGGTTCCTTCCGTTTAAGTTCCTGCCTTGTCCCTCCCATCATCCGTGTACTTTAGCTTTGGTATTGGTATCCCACAAGTAATGGATGATCCGTGGACTGGATACACTTAACAAGAGAAAACATAATTTATGCTTACCTGATAAATTTATTTCTCTTGTAGTGTATCCAGTCCACGGCCCGCCCTGTCCTTTTCAGGCAGCTCTAAATTTTAGTTAAACTACAGTCACCACTGCACCCTATGGTTTCTCCTTTCTCGGCTTGTTTCGGTCGAATGACTGGATATGGCAGTGAGGGGAGGAGCTATATAGCAGCTCTGCTGTGGGTGATCCTCTTGCAACTTCCTGTTGGGAAGGAGAATATCCCTCAAGTAATGGATAATCCGTGGACTGGATACACTACAAGAGAAATAAATTTATCAGGTAAGCATAAATTATGTTTTTCCCCTTTATGTGTTTTCAATGACTTGTTCTACCAGCTGCAGAGTACAAATGTATGAAAACATGCTTCCATAGGTTTGATTTTGCATATGAAATAGCTGGCTTTGTTCTTTGACACCACAAACCATCAAAATGGGTTGAGCTTGCAGGGAAATCAGATCTCCTTATTCTATCACTTTCTGTACACATAAAAGCTATCTTATCTTTTTTCTTGTATACCAAATAACAATACTTTGAGTGAACAATTGGAAATTAACATTGTATTTCTTATCTCTTCTACCTCCAACTGGGAGTGCAATTATTTCTATGTTTGCACATCTTTTTTTTTTTTTTTTTAGCCTATACTTAAAGAGACAGTATACACCAATTTTAATATATATGCATGTAATAGACACTACTATAAAAGAAGAGTATGCACAGATACTGATCTAAAAATCCAGTATAAAACCCTTTAAAACTGTTTAGATTAGCAGAAACACACAGGGAAAGTGGCTAAATTGTAGGCCCTCCCCTGCATATAAAAAGACAGATTATACAAACAGAAGCCAGCAGTAGACTGGAAAAGTGTCTACTGACACTGAAGGGGCTTGGTTAGGGGTCTGAAAATCTGCACAATGTTATTAAAAAAATAAGCAAAACTATGCATCCTTTTTGTTTCACAAAGTCTTGTTTGCACTGTTAAGTGTGGTCTTGTTTTAAAACTGTTTTATTGTGATTTATTAAACCATATGTGTGTGTGTATGTATACATACCCTGGCAGAATTTATGATTTCTTGGCCATTTTTCAGAGAATATGAATGCTAACGCACAATCTTTTCTTTTACTCAGGGTTAGTGTTCGGCTGAAGCCATTTATTATCAATCAACTGTGTTTGCTCTTTTTAAATCATGACAACAGAAACTACCCAAATGACCGTGATCAAAAGTTTACATACCCTGGTGATTTTGGCCTGATAACATGCACACAAGTTGACACAAAGGGGTTTGAATGGCTATTAAAGGGTAGCCATCCTCACCTGTGATCTGTTTGCTTGTAATTAGTGTGTATGTATAAAAGGTAAATGAGTTTCTGGACTCCTGACAGACCCTTGCATTTTTCATCCAGTGCTGCACTGACGTTTCTAGATTCTGAGTCATGGGGAAAGCAAAATAATTGTCAAAGGTTCTGCGGGAAAAGGTAGTTGAACTGTATAAAACAGGAAAGGGATATAAACAGATATCCAAGGAATTGAGAATGCCAATCAGCAGTGTTCAAACTCTAATCAAGAAGTGAAAAATGAGGGGTTCTGTTGAAACCAAACCACGGTCAGGTAGACCAACTAAAATTTCACCCACAACTGCCAGGAAAATGGTTTGGGATGCAAAGAAAACCCCACAAATAACTTCAGGTGAAATACAGTACTCTCTGAAAACATGCAATGTGACTGTTTCAAGATGCACAATAAGGAGGCACTTGAAGAAAGATGGGCTGCATGGCCGAGTCGCCAGAAGAAAGCCATTACTACGCAAATGCCACAAAGTATCCCGCTTACAATACGCCAAACAGCACAGAGACAAGCCTCAAACCTTCTGGCACAAAGTCTTTTGGAGTGATGAGACCAAAATTGAGCTTTTTGGCCACAACCAAAAACGCTACATTTGGAAAGGAGTCAACAAGGCCTATGATGAAAGGTACACCATTCCTACTGTGAAACACGGAGTTGGATCGCTGATGTTTTGGGGATGTGTGAGCTACAAAGGCACAGGAAATTTGGTCAGAATTGACCAAATTCTTATTTTATCCCTCCCTCTCTAGTGACTCTTGCGTGGAGTTCCACATCTTGGGTATTGATATCCCATACGTCACTAGCTCATGGACTCTTGCCAATTACATGAAAGAAAACATAATTTATGAAATAATTTACCTGATAAATTCATTTCTTTCATATTGGCAAGAGTCCATGAGGTCCCACCCTTTTTTATGGTGGTTATGATTTTTTGTATAAAGCACAATTATTTCCAAATTCCTTTGTTGATACTTTTTACTCCTTTCTTTATCACCCCTCTACTTGGCTATTCGTTAAACTGAATTGTGGGTGTGGTGAGGGGTGTATTTATAGGCATTTTAAGGTTTGGGAAACTTTGCCCCTCCTGGTAGGATTGTATATCCCATACGTCACTAGCTCATGGACTCTTGCCAATATGAAAAATGAATTTATCAGGTAAATTCTTACATAAATTATGTTTTCTTTTACAAGATATGCCGAGTCCACGGGTTTCATCCTTACTTGTAGGAATTTATCCTCCTGCTAACAGGAAGTGGCAAAGAGCACCACAGCAGAGCTGTTGCATAGCTCCTCCCCCTGTCATTCTCTTTGCCTATACTAGTAATAGGAAGGGTAAAGTGATAGTGGTGACAAAATGATAGTTTTAATTTCTCCAATCAAGATATTTTTTATTTTAAATGGTACCGGTGAGTACTATTTTAATCAGGGAGGATATGGAAGAAGATTTCTCCCTGAAATCGATGATCTTAGCAGCAGTTACTAGGGTCAGTTATGGTTCCCACAAATCTGAAGGTAATATGAAGGAAACTTTTCAATGTGGAGGACAGTCTCGTGCATTAAGCGGCATTTGAGGTATGTCAGCCTAATTTTTCTGAGGAAACCTTGTTTATCAGAATTGGCTGTATTTAGTTCCTTATAAGGAACAGGGTAAGCAGTAGTCCTAAATGTAAAGGGGAGTTACTGTCCTACTGGGTGTTTTTTTCTTTATTGCAATATAATTGACACTGGGACCTTTTGTTCATAAACTTATGACACAACAGTAAAAGAAATTTATTTATGTATTTTATTATAAAACAGTTTGCGGACCACTTGGCTGTTTATAACCGCTTCCCATGCGGTATTTGAATTTCTAAGTGCGACGTCCATTGTGGGCGGGGCCTGTTTTCGCGCCTCAGTTGCGCAGTTTACTCTGAAGGAGACAGCAGACATTAGCTCCGGTTGGGCCCTATCTGTGTTTTACACTATCCGGATTGGTGTCGATTCATTTGGCAGTTCTCTTGGGGCAGGGGTCATTTTTTAGAAAATTGTATTATTTTTCTTATTTGATGTTCCTGTAGAGAGTAAATTCAATCGTTGCATGTGAATGCAATAATTTTTGGAAAAATTATACATCCATACATAGGTTTTAAACGTTCATAGACGTTTTTAAGCATATTTGAGGAAAAAATGTGTGCTTTTATTTCTTAAAGGCACAGTACTCGTTTTTTTGCAAAATCGTTTTTAATAAACTATTTACCAACTGTTGTGGTTATTACTACTTTGTTCAACATGTCTGACATTGAGGAAACTCATTGTTCTATATGTTTAGAAGCCATTGTGGAACCCCCTCTTACTTTGTGTACCTCTTGTACTGATAGAGCCTTACAATGTAAGGAACATATATTTTAGGAAATGAAAGTGTCTAAGTATGATTCTCAGTCTGAAGAGAATCAGGATATGCCATGTAATTTTCCTCAAGTGTCCCAACTTTTAAACACCCACACAAGTGACACCTAGTACATCTAGTTCGTCTGTAACTATATCTTGCAAAGTAAAAGAAATAGTTATGTCAACAACTCCCAATGAGGTATTTTCTAAACTGCCAGTTTTGCAGGGTAAACGCAGTAGGCCAGGTATTAATGTAAATACTGAATCCTCTGATGCTTTATTAACTATTTCCGATGTACCCTCACAATGCTCTGAATTGGGGGTTAGAGAATTATTGTCTATGGGTGAAATTTCAGATTCAGAGAATATTTTCTCCAACATTGGTGTGTCCTGTCCACGGCGTCATCCTTACTTGTGGGAATATCTCTTCCCCAACAGGAAATGGCAAAGAGTCCCAGCAAAGCTGTCCATATAGTCCCTCCTAGGCTCCGCCCACCCCAGTCATTCTCTTTGCCGTTGCACAGGCAACATCTCCACGGACATGGTTAAGAGTATGTGGTGTTTTAGTTGTAGTTTTTTATTCTACTATCAAGAGTTTATTTTAAAATAGTGCTGGTATGTACTATTTACTCTGAAACAGAAAAAGATGAAGAGTTCTGTTTGTGAGAGGAAGATGATTTTAGCAGACAGTAACTTAAATCGTTTGCTGTTTCCACATAGGACTGTTGAGATAAAGTAACTTCAGTTGGGGGAAACGGTTAGCAGACTTTTCTGCTTAAGGTATGACTAGCCATATTTCTAACAAAATCGATTGCTTTATTTGGGCTTTTTATATATGTTTATGCTTGTAATTCACACTTATAAGCTTGGGGAACGTTTTTTAACGTCAGGCACTGTGTTAGACACCTTTCCTGTCAGGAAGGGCCTTCCCAGTTGTAGGCTGAGCCTCATTTTCGCGCCATTACTGCGCAGTTTCTTTTGAGAGCAAGACATGCAGATGCATGTGTGAGGATCTGAAAGTAGTTGGAAAACTTCCTAGAAGGCTTCATTTGGTATCGTATTCCCCCCTGGGTTTGGTAAAGTCGCAGCAAAGGCTGTAGCTGGGACTGTAGAGGGGTTAAAACTGTAACCGGCTCCGTTTTTTTTATTTTAAGGGTTAAAGCTCTGAAAATTGGTGTGCAATACTTTGAATGCTTTAAGACACTGTGGTGAAAATTTGGTAATTTTTGAACAATTCCTTCATACTTTTACACATATTCAGTAATAAAGTGTGCACTGTTTAAAATTTAAAGAGACAGTAACGGTTTTGTTTTAAAACGTTGTTTGTACTTTATTGAAAAGTTTAAGCCTGTTTAACATGTCTGTACCTTCAGATAAGCTATGTTCTATATGTATGAAAGTCAATGTGTCTCCCCCTTCAAAATTGTGTGATAATTGTGCCATAGCGTCCAAACAAAGTAAGGACAGTACTGCCACAGATAGTAAAATTGCCCAAGATGATTCATCAGATGAAGGGAGTAGACATAGTTCTACATCATCTCCTTCTGTGTCTATACCAGTTTTGCCCACGCAGGAGGCCCCTAGTACTTCTAGCGCGCCAATGCTTATTACTATGCAACAATTGACGGCTGTAATGGATAACTCCATAGCAAATATTTTATCCAAAATGCCTGCATATCAGAGAAAGCGCGATTGCTCTGTTTTAAACACTGTAGAGCAGGAGGGCGCTGATGATAATTGCTCTGTCATACCCTCACACCAATCTGAAGGGGCCATGAGGGAGGTTTTGTCAGATGGGGAAATTTCAGGTTCAGGTAGAATTTCTCAACAAGCTGAACCTGATGTTGTGACATTTAAATTAGAGCATCTCCGTGCACTGCTTAAGGAGGGGTTATCTACTCTGGATGATTGTGACATCCTGGTCATTCCAGAAAAATTATGCAAGATGGACAAGTTCCTAGAAGTTCCGGTGCACCCCAACGCTTTCCCTATACCCAAGCGGGTGGCGGACATAGTGAATAAGGAGTGGGAGAAGCCCGGCATACCTTTTGTCCCCCCTCCTAAAATTATTTCCTATGGTCAACCCCAGAAAGGACTTAAGGCAGACAGTTCCTAAGGTCGAGGGGGCAGTTTCTACTCTAAACAAGCGCACTACTATCCCTATTGAGGATAATTGTGCTTTCAAAGATCCTATGGATAAAAAATTGGAGGGTTTGCTTAAAAAGATTTTTGTACAGCAAGGTTACCTCCTGCAACCCATTTCGTGCATTGTCCCTGTCACTACTGCAGCGTGGTTCTGGTTCGAGGAACTAGAAAAGTCGCTCAGTAGAGAGACTCCGTATGAGGAGGTTATGGACAGGGTTCACGCACTCAAGTTGGCTAATTCTTTTATTTCTTTCATGTAATTAGCAAGAGTCCATGAGCTAGTGACGTATGGGATATACATTCCTACCAGGAGGGGCAAAGTTTCCCAAACCTTAAAATGCCTATAAATACACCCCTCACCACACCCACAATTCAGTTTTACAAACTTTGCCTCCTATGGAGGTGGTGAAGTAAGTTTGTGCTAGATTCTACGTTGATATGCGCTCCGCAGCATGTTGGAGCCCGGTTTTCCTCTCAGCGTGCAGTGAATGTCAGAGGGATGTGAGGAGAGTATTGCCTATTTGAATGCAGTGATCTCCTTCTACGGGGTCTATTTCATAGGTTCTCTGTTATCGGTCGTAGAGATTCATCTCTTACCTCCCTTTTCAGATCGACGATATACTCTTATTTATATACCATTACCTCTGCTGATTCTCGTTTCAGTACTGGTTTGGCTTTCTACAAACATGTAGATGAGTGTCCTGGGGTAAGTAAATCTTATTTTCTGTGACACTCTAAGCTATGGTTGGGCACTTTTATATAAAGTTCTAAATATATGTATTCAAACATTTATTTGCCTTGACTCAGAATGTTCAACATTCCTTATTTTCAGACAGTCAGTTTCATATTTGGGATAATGCATTTGAATCAATCATTTTTTTCCTTACCTTAAAAAAATTGACTTTTTTTCCCTGTGGGCTGTTAGGCTCGCGGGGGCTGAAAATGCTTCATTTTATTGCGTCATTCTTGGCGCGGACTTTTTTGGCGCAAAAAATCTTTTCTGTTTCCGGCGTCATACGTGTCGCCGGAAGTTGCGTCATTTTTGACGTCCTTTTGCGCCAAAAATGTCGGCGTTCCCGGATGTGGCGTCATTTTTGGCGCCAAAAGCATTTAGGCGCCAAATAATGTGGGCGTCTTGTTTGGCGCTAAAAAATTTGGGCGTCGCTTTTGTCTCCACATTATTTAAGTCTCATTATTTATTGCTTCTGGTTGCTAGAAGCTTGTTCACTGGCATTTTTTTCCCATTCCTGAAACTGTCATTTAAGGAATTTGATCAATTTTGCTTTATATGTTGTTTTTTCTATTACATATTGCAAGATGTTCCACGTTGCAACTGAGTCAGAAGATACTTCAGGAAAATCACTGCCCGGTGCTGGAGCTACCAAGCTAAGTGTATCTGCTATAAATTTTTGGTATCTGTTTCTCCAGCTGTTGTTTGTATTGCATGTCATGACAAACTTATTAATGCAGATAAAATTTCCTTTAGTACTGTTACATTACCTGTTGCTGTTCCGTCAACATCTAATTTTCAGAGTGTTCCTGATAAACATAAGAGATTTTTTTTTTAAATCCATTTAGAAGGCTATGTCTGTTATTTCTCCTTCTAGTTTACATAAAAGTCTTTTAAAACTTCTCTTTTTTCAGATGAATTTTTAAATGAACATCATCATTCTGATACTGATAATGGTTCTTCTGGTTCAGAGGTTTCTGTCTCAGAGGTTGATGCTGATAAATCTTTGTATTTGTTCAAGACGGAATTTATTCGTTCTTTACTTAAAGAAGTATGTATTGCTTTAGAAATAGAGGATTCTGGTCCTCTTGATACTAAATCTAAACGTTTAAATAAGGGTTTTAAATCTCCTGTAGTTATTCCAGAAGTGTTTAATCTCCCTGATGCTATTTCTGAAGTAATTTCCAGGGAATGGAACAATTTGGGTAATTCTTTTACTCCTCCTAAACGTTTTAAGCAATTATATCCTGTGCCATCTGACAGATTAGAGTTTTGGGACAAAATCCCTAAGGTTATGGGGCTGTCTCTACTCCTGTTAAATGTACTACTATTCCTACGGCAGATAGTACTTCATTTAAGGATCCTTTAGATAGGAAAATTGAATCCTTTCTAAGAAAAGCTTACTTATGTTCAGGTAATCTTCTTAGACCTGCTATATTTTTAGCGGATGTTGCTGCAGCTTCAACTTTTTGTTTAGAAGTTTTAGAGCAACAAGTAACAGATCATAATTTTATAGCATTATTATAACATGCTAATAATTTTATTGGTGATACCATCTTTTGATATCATTAGAGTTGATGTCAGGTATATGTCTCTAGCTATTTTAGATAGAAAAGCTTTATGGATTTAACTTGGAATGCTGATATGTCTAATAAGTCAACTTTGCTTTCCCTTTCTTTCCAGGGTAATAAATTATTATCTCAACTGTTTCTGGAAGGAAGGGAACTTTTTTACCAAAGGATAAAAAATCCAAGGTAAATTTAGGTTTAATAATCATTTTTTCGTTCTTTTCCTCACAAACAAGGAACAAAAGCCTGATCCTTCATCCTCAGGAGCGGTATCAGTTTGGAAACTATTTCCAGTTTGGAATATATCCAAGCCTTATAGAAACCTATAGCCAGCTCCTAAGTACCCATGAAGGTGCGGCCCTTATTCCAGTTCAGCTGGTATGGGGCAGATTACGTTTTCTTCAAAGAAATTTGGATCAATTCCGTTCTCAATCTCTGGTTTCAGAACATTGTTTCAGAAAGGTACAGAATTGGTTTCAAGTTAAGGCCTCCTGCTAAGAGATTTTTTTCTTTCCCGTGTCCCAGTTAACACAGCAAAGGCTCAGCATTTCTGAAATGTGTTTCAGATTTAGAGTTGGCTGGAGTAATTATGCCAGTTCCAGTTCTGGAACAGGGGCCGGGGTTTTATTTTATCTCTTCATTGTACCAAAGAAGGTCAATTCCTTCAGACCAGTTCCGGATCTATCAATATTGAATCGTTATGTAAGGATACCAACATTCAAGATGGTTACTGTAGGACTATCCTGCCTTTTGTTTAGCAAGGGCATTATATGTCTACAATAGATTTACAGGATGTGTATCTGCATATTCAGATTCATCCAGATCACTTTTAGTGTCTGAGATTCTCTTTTTAGACAAGCATTACCAGTTTTTGTGGCTGTACCGTTTGGCCTAGCCTCAGTTCCAAGAATTTTTTTCAAAGGTTCTCGGTGCCCTTCTTTCTGTAATCAGAGAACAGGGTTTTGGTATTTCCTTATTTGGACGATATCTTGGTACTTGCTCAGTCTTCTTATTTTCGAAGAATCTCATACGAATCGACTTGTGTTGTTTATTCAAGTGCATGGTTGGAGGATCAATTTACTAATCAGTTCATTGATTCCTCAGGCAAGGGTAACCTTTTTAGGTTTCTAGATAGATTCAGCGTCTATGACTCTGTCCTTGTCAGACAAGAGAAGTTTAACATTGATATCAGCTTGTCTAAAACCTTCAGTCACAATCATTCCCTTTGGTAGCCTTATGCATGGAAATTTTAGGTCTTAGGACTGCCGCATCAGATGCGATCTCTTTTGCTCGTTTTCACATGCGACCTCTTCAGCTCTGTATGCTGAACCAATGGTGCAGGGATTACTCAAAGATATCTCAATTAATATCTTTAAACCGATTATACGACACTCTCTGACATGGTGGACAGATCACCATTGTTTAGTTCAGGGGGCTTCTTTGTTCTTCCGACCTGGACTATAATCTCAACAGATGCAAGTCTTACAGGTTGGGGAGCTGTGTGGGGGTATCTGACGGCACAAGGGGTTTGGGAATCTCAGGAGGTGAGATTTCCGATCAATATTTTGGAACCCCGTGCAATTTTCAGAGCTCTTCAGTCTTGGCCTTTTCTGAAGAGAGAGTTGTTCATTTGTTTTCAGATAGACAATGTCACAACTGTGGCATACATCAATCATCAAGGAGGGACTCACAGTCCTCTGGCTATGAAAGAAGTATCTCGAATTTTGGTTTGGGCGGAATCCAGCTCCTGTCTAATCTCTGCGGTTCATATCCCAGGTATGGACAATTGGAAAGCGGATTATCTCAGTCGCCAAACGTTGCACCTGGGCGAATGGTCTTCACCCAGAGGTATTTCCTCAGATTGTTCAAATGTGGGAATTCCCAGAAATAGATCTGATGGCTTCTCATCTAAACAAGAAACTTACCTGGTATCTGTCCGGATCCCGGGATCCTCGGGCGGAGGCAGTGGATGCATTATCTCTTCCTTACAAGTGTCATCCTGCCTATATCTTTCCGCCTCTAGTTCTTCTTCCAAGGGTATTCTCCAATATTCTAAAGGAATGCTCATTTGTCCTGCTGGTAGCTCCAGCATGGCCTCACAGGTTTTGGTATGCGGATCTTGTCCGGATGGCCTCTTGCCAGCTGTGGACTCTTCCGTTAAGACCAGTCTTTCTGTCTCAAGGTTCTTTTTTTCCATCAGGATCTCAAAACCTTAATTTTAAGGTATGGAGTTTGAACGCTTGATTCTTGGTCAAAGAGGTTTCTCTGACTCTGTGATTGATACTATGTGACAGGCTCGTAAATCTGTATCTAGAGAGATATATTATAGAGTCTGGAAGACTTATTTTTCTTCAGGATGGTTTAGATAAAGGTTTGTCCGCAAGTTCCTTGAAAGACAAATCTCTGCTCTTTCTGTTCTTTTTCACAGAAGGATTGCTAATCTTCCTGATATTCATTGTTTTGTACAACCTTTGGTTCATATAAAACCTGTCATTAAGTCAATTTCTCCTCCTTGGAGTTTGAATTTGGTTCTGGGGGCTCTTCAAGCTCCTCCGTTTGAACCTATGCATTCATTGGACATTAAATTACTTTCTTGGAAAGTTTTGTTCCTTTTGGCAATCTCTTCTGCCAGAAGAGTTTCTGAATTATCTGCTCTTTCTTGTGAGTCTCCTTTTCTGATTTTTCATCAGGATAAGGCGGTGTTGCGAACTTCTTTTGAATTTTTACCTAAAGTTGTGAATTCCAACAACATTAGTAGAGAAATTGTGGTTCCTTCATTATGTCCTAATCCTAAGAATTCTAAGGAGAAATCGTTGCATTCTTTGGATGTTGTTAGAGCTTTGAAATATTATGTTGAATCTACTAAGTCTTTCCGAAAGACTTCTAGTCTATTTATCTTTTCCGGTTCTAGAAAAGGCCAGAAAAGCTTCTGCCGTTTCTTTGGCATCTTGATTGAAATCTTTAATTCATCTTGCCTATGTTGAGTCGGGTAAAACTCCGCCTCAGAGGATTACTGCTCATTCTACTAGGTCAGTTTCTACTTCCTGGGCATTTAGGAATGAAGCTTCGATTTATCAGATTTGCAAAGCAGCAACTTGGTCCTCTTTGCATACTTTTACTAAATTCTACCATTTTGATGTATTTTCTTCTTCTGAAGCAGTTTTTGGTAGAAAAGTACTTCAGGCAGCGGTTTCAGTTTGAATCTTCTGCTTATGTTTTTCATTAAACTTTATTTTGGGTGTGGATTATTTTCAGCAGGAATTGGCTCTTTATTTTATCCCTCCCTCTCTAGTGACTCTTGTGTGGAAAGATCCACATCTTGGGTAATCATTATCCCATACGTCACTAGCTCATGGACTCTTGCTAATTACATGAAAGAAAACATAATTTATGTAAGAACTTACCTGATAAATTCATTTCTTTCATATTAGCAAGAGTCCATGAGGCCCACCCTTTTTGTGGTGGTTATGATTTTTGTATAAAGCACAATTATTCCAATTCCTTATTTTTTATGCTTTCGCACTTTCTTATCACCCCACTTCTTGGCTATTCGTTAAACTGAATTGTGGGTGTGGTGAGGGGTGTATTTATAGGCATTTTAAGGTTTGGGAAACTTTGCCCCTCCTGGTAGGAATGTATATCCCATACGTCACTAGCTCATGGACTCTTGCTAATATGAAAGAAATGAATTTATCAGGTAAGTTCTTACATAAATTATGTTTTTAGATGCCGCTTTGCAATTAGCTAGATTAGCGGCGAAAAATTCAGGGTTTGCAATTGTGGCGCGCAGAGCGCTTTGGCTAAAGTCTTGGTCAGCGGATGTATCTTCCAAGACAAAATTGCTTAATATCCCTTTCAAGGGTAAAACTCTCTTTGGGCCAGATTTGAAAGAGATTATTTCTGACATCACTGGGGGAAAGGGCCACGCCCTCCCACAAGATAGGCCTTTCGAAGCCAAGAATAAGTCTAATTTTCGTTCCTTTCGCAATTTCCGGAACGGACCGGCCTCTAACTCTGCATCCTCTAAACAAGAGGGTAATGCTTCACAAACCAAACCAGCCTGGAAACCTATGCTAGGCTGGAACAAGGGTAAGCAGGCCAAGAAGCCTGCTGCTGCTAACAAAACAGCATGAAGGAGTAGCCCCCGATCCGGGACCGGGTCTAGTAGGGGGCAGACTCTCTTTGCTCAGGCTTGGGCAAGAGATGTTCAGGATCCCTGGACGCTAGAAATAGTTTCTCAGGGTTATCTTCTGGAATTCAAGGAACTACCCCCAAGGGGAAGGTTCCACATGTCTCACTTATCCTCAAACCAAATAAAGAGACAGGCATTCTTACATTGTGTAGAAGACCTGTTAAAGATGGGAGTGATACACCCAGTTCCAATGGCGGAACAAGGAATGGGATTTTACTCAAATCTGTTCGTAGTTCCCAAAAAAGAGGGAACCTTCAGACCAATTCTGGATTTAAATATCCTAAACAAATTTCTCAGAGTACCATCCTTCAAAATGGAAACCATTCGAACGATTCTACCTACAATCCAGGAAGGTCAATTTATGACTACCGTGGATCTAAAGGAGGCGTATCTACATATTCCTATCCACAAAGAACATCATCAGTTCATAAGGTTCGCCTTTCTGGACAAACATTACCAGTTTGTGGCCCTCCCATTTGGGTTAGCCACTGCTCCAAGGATTTTCACAAAGGTACTCGGGTCCCTTCTAGCGGTTCTAAGATCAAGGGGCATTGCAGTAGTACCATACTTGGACGACATTCAAAAACAAGCGTCGTCTCTTTCAAAGGCAAAGGCTCACACAGACATCGTTCTGGCCTTTCTCTGATCTCACGGATGGAAGGTGAACATAGAAAAAAGTTCCCTGTCTGTCGACAAGAGTTCCTTTCTTGGGAACAATAATAGATTCTTTAGAAATGAGGATTTTCCTGACAGAAGTCAGAAAGTCAAAACTTCTAAACGCTTGTCAAGTTCTTCATTCTATTCCTCGTCCTTCCGTAGCTCAGTGCATGGAAGTAGTAGGGTTGATGGTTGCAGCAATGGACATAGTTCCTTTTGCGCAAATTCATCTAAGACCATTACAACTGTGCATGCTGAAACAGTGGAATGGGGACTATACAGACTTGTCTCCAGTGATTCAAGTAGATCAGAAGACCAGAGACTCACTCCGTTGGTGGCTAACCCTGGACCACCTATCCCAGGGAATGAGCTTCCGCAGACCAGAGTGGGTCATCGTCACGACCGACGCCAGTCTAGTGGGCTGGGGCGCGGTCTGGGAATCCCTGAAAGCTCAGGGTCTATGGTCTCGGGAAGAGTCTCTTCTCCCGATAAACATTCTGGAACTGAGAGCGATATTCAATGCTCTCAGGGCTTGGCCTCAACTAGCAAAGGCCAGATTCATAAGATTCCAATCAGACAACATGACTGTTGCTTATATCAATCATCAGGGGGGAACAAGGAGTTCCCTGGCGATGAAAGAAGTGACCAAAATAATACAATGAGCGGAGGATCACTCCTGCCACCTTTCTGCGATCCACATCCCAGGTGTGGAAAACTGGGAGGCGGATTATCTGAGTCGTCAGACATTCCATCCGGGGGAGTGGGAACTCCACCCGGAGATCTTTGCCCAGTTGACTCAATTATGGGGCATTCCAGAAATGGATCTGATGGCGTCCAAGGTTCCTTGCTACGGGTCCAGATCCAGGGATCCCAAGGCGACTCTAGTGGATGCACTAGTAGCGCCTTGGACCTTCAACCTAGCCTATGTGTTACCGTTTCCTCTCATTCCCAGGCTGGTAGCCAGGATCAAGCAGGAGAGGGCTTCGGTGATCTTGATAGCTCCTGCGTGGCCACGCAGGACTTGGTATGCAGACCTGGTGAATATGTCATAGGTTCCACCATGGAAGCTACCTTTGAGACAGGATCTTCTTGGACAGGGTCCATTCGAACATCCAAATCTGGTCTCCCTCCAGCTGACGGCTTGGAAATTGAACGCTTGATTCTATCAAAGCGTGGGTTTTCAGATTCTGTGATAGATACTCTAGTTCAAGCCAGAAAACCGGTAACTAGAAAAATTTACCATAAAATATGGAAAAGATATATCTGCTGGTGTGAATCCAAGGGATTCTTATGGAATAAGATCAAAATTCCTAAGATCCTTTCCTTTCTACAAGAAGGTTTGGATAAAGGATTATCAGCGAGTTCTCTAAAGGGACAGATTTCTGCTTTATCTGTCTTATTACACAAACGACTGGCAGCTTTGCCAGATGTTCAAGCATTTGTTCAGGCTCTGGTTAGGATCAAGCCTGTTTACAGACCTTTGACTCCTCCCTGGAGTTTAAATCTAGTTCTTTCAGTTCTTCAAGGGGTTCCGTTTGAACCTCTACATTCCATAGATATTAAGCTGTTATCTTGGAAAGTTTTGTTTTTTGTTGCTATTTCTTCTTCTAGAACAGTTTCTGAGTTATCTGCTCTGCAGTGTTCTCCGCCCTATCTGGTGTTCCATGCAGATAAGGTGGTTTTGCGTACTAAGCCTGGTTTTCTTCCAAAGGTTGTTTCTAACAAAAATATTAACCAGGAGATAGTTGTACCTTCTTTGTGTCCGAATCCAGTTTTAAAGAAGGAACGTTTGTTACACAATTTAGATGTAGTCCGTGCTCTAAAATTCTATTTAGAAGCTACAAAAGAGTTCAGACAAACACCTTCTCTGTTTGTCGTCTATTCTGGTAAAAGGAGAGGTCAAAAAGCGACTTCTACCTCTCTTTCCTTTTGGCTTAAAAGCATCATCCGATTGGCTTACGAGACTGCCGGACGGCAGCCTCCTGAAAGAATCACAGCTCACTCCACTAGGGCTGTGGCTTCCACATGGGCCTTCAAGAACGAGGCTTCTGTTGATCAGATATGTAAGGCAGCGACTTGGTCTTCACTGCACACTTTTGCCAAATTCTACAAATTTGATACTTTTGCTTCTTCGGAGGCTATTTTTGGGAGAAAGGTTTTGCAAGCCGTGGTGCCTTCCGTTTAAGTAACCTGATTTGCTCCCTCCCTTCATCCGTGTCTTAAAGCTTTGGTATTGGTTCCCACAAGTAAGGATGACGCCGTGGACCGGACACACCAATGTTGGAGAAAACAGAATTTATGCTTACCTGATAAATTACTTTCTCCAACGGTGTGTCCGGTCCACGGCCCGCCCTGGTTTTTTAATCAGGTTTGATGAATTATTTTCTCTAACTACAGTCACCACGGCACCCTATAGTTTCTCCTGTTTTTTCCTCCTGTCGGTCGAATGACTGGGGTGGGCGGAGCCTAGGAGGGACTATATGGACAGCTTTGCTGGGACTCTTTGCCATTTCCTGTTGGGGAAGAGATATTCCCACAAGTATGGATGACGCCGTGGACCGGACACACCGTTGGAGAAAGTAATTTTATCAGGTAAGCATAAATTCTGTTTTACCTCAGACAGATTCGGACTTAACGTCCTTTAAATTTAAACTTGAACACCTTCGTATGTTACTCAGGGAGGTCCTAGCAACTCTGGATAATTGTGAACCCATTACAATTCCTCCAGAAAAATTGTGTAAGATGGATAAATATCTAGAAGATCCTACTTAAACTGATGTTTTTCCGATTCCCATAAGAATTTCGGAAATTGTTAGAAAGTAATGGGATAGACCAGGTATATCGTTCTCTCCCTCTCCTAATTTTAAGAAAATGTTTCCCATATCAGATACCATTAAGGACTCTTGGCAAACGTTCCTTAAGGTGGAGGGAACAATATCTACTCTAGCTAAGCGTACAACTATACCTATTGAAGATAGTTGTGCTTTCAAAGACCCTATGGATAAAAAAATCAGAGGGTCTTCTAAAGAAATGATTTATTCACCAGGGTTTCTTGTTACAACCTGCTGCCTGCATTATTCCAGTAACTACGGCGGCGGCTTTTTGGCTTGACGCCCTTGAAGAGTCTCTGAAAGTAGAGACGCCCCTAGACGACATTTTAGACAGAATTAAAGCTCTCAAATTAGCTAATTATTTTATCACTGATGCTGTTTTTCAGATTACTAAATTAGCAGCCAAAAATGCAGGTTTTGCAATATTGGCGCGCAAAGCGCTATGGTTAAAATCGTGGTCTGCTGATGTATCATCAAAGTCTAAACTGTTAACTATTCCTTTCAAGGGTAAATCTCTGTTTGGCCCTGAATTGAAGGAAATCATTGCGGACATTACTGGAGGTAAAGTCCATGCCCTACCTCAAGATAAACCTCTTAGGAAGGGTAAACAAAATAATTTTCATTCTTTTCGAAATTTCAGAGGAGTTCCCTCTGCATCCCCTTCCACCAATAAGCAGTCCAAGTCTGTCTGGAGACCTAATCAGACCTGGAATAAGCGTAAACAAGCCAAAAAGCCCGCTGCTGCTACCAAGACAGCATGAAGGGGAAGCCCCCGATCCGGGACCAGATCTAGTAGGGGGCAGACTTTCTCTCTTTGCTCAGGTTTGGGCAAGGGATGTGCAGGATCCCTGGGCATTAGAAATTGTGACCCAGGGGTATCAACTGGAATTCAAAAATGTTCCCCCAAGAGGGAGATTTCATCTTTCACGTTTGTCTGTAGACCAGACAAAAAGATAGGCGTTCTTACATTGTGTAAAAGACCTCTATTCCATGGGAGTAATTTGTCCAGTTACAAAACTGGAACATGGAACGGGGGTTTTACTCAAACCTTTTCGTGGTTCCCAAAAAAGAGGGAACTTTCAGACCTATTTTGGATTTAAAGTTCCTGAACAAATTTCTCAGGGTCCCATCGTTCAAGATGGAGACTATTTGAACAATCTTTCCAATGATCCAGGAGGGTCAATACATGACCACCGTGGACCTGAAGGATGCTTATCTTCACATTTCTAACCACAAAGATCATCATCAGTTTCTAAGGTTTGCCTTTCTGGAAAAGCATTATCAGTTCATGGCCCTTCCCTTTGGGTTGGCCACAGCTCCAAGAATCTTCACAAAGGTGCTAGGGTCCCTTCTGGCGGTCCTCAGGCCACAGGGCATAGCAGTTACCTCCCTATCTGGACGATATTTTGGTTCAGGTGTAAACTTATCTGATCAAATCTCACACGGACATTGTGCTGTCCTTTCTAAGAACTCACGGTTGGAAAGTGAATATAGAAAAGAGTTCACTTGTTCCAGAAACGAGAGTTCCATTTTTTGGAACTTTGACTCGGTAGACATGAAAATCTTCCTGACAGAGGTCAGAAAATCAAAGATTCTAAATATCATCAACACAATAAAGAAGCAGTGCTTACCAGTCTTCTTGCAGACAATGCCACACAGCGTTGTTTCAGCGTTTCTTCGGCGTGTACACACTCGTGCCCCCCTCTTCACCGCTGACGTCAGAATCCAGGAGCCATACAGGAGGAGTCTCCGCCCAAGACGTCCGACAAGCAGCAGCCAACACAAGAACAGTTAGTACGGCTGCACCGGATAAACTGACGAAAAGATCTTCAAAATGTGGTAAAAAGAATTTATTGGGCAAAAGCATAAAAACAAAAAATATACTGACATAGTCACCATCAAGTGAAAAGTAACTCACTCCCGGACCGGAGTGAGTAGAAAGTAGCAAAAAAGAAACAGTATACGCTTTTCGTGCGGGACTACCGCACTTGATCACTACATATCTAACATATCCTAATGCTACTCTTAAATAGCCACAAGCAATCTAATTAGTACAGCTTCCTGTTAACTCTTAAGTGGCTATTACTAAGACCTGACACACAAAATTGAATAAGCTATACCTTAATAGCAGAAATGTGATAAACATTCTAAACACAAATTTAAACACAATTTTAAACACAATATTATTTTAAATACAATATTATTTTAAAGAGGATATTATTAGCTAGTCACATAAATGCAAGAGTGAAAACCACACAAGCATTTATGTGAAAGCAGGGACGATAAATAGCAGGTACTTGAAAGCTAACATGATTTAAATTAATTTAAACCAATTTAAACAAATAAATTCACATCTGCTTCAATATTTAATCCCTCTGGTGATCTAGTTTGTAGATAAAAGATCCACTTCACTTCTTTCTTACATAGGGCATAATCCCTATCACCACCTCTTTTTGTCCAGGGTACATGATCAATAGCTTGAAAAAGAGCCAATGAGGAATCCCCATTATGCTCAAATTTAAAATGCGAAGCTACCGATGTGAACACATCAGGGTCATCAATGTCCCTGAGATGTTCAAGGGCCCTATCTTTGAGAGCCCTCTTTGTTTTTCCTGTATATTGTTTTTTGCACCCCCCACAGGTAAGGAGGTACACAACATGTGTGGACTTACAAGAAAGAGAAAACCTGATGTCATACTCTTTATTGGTGACACTTGATTTAAAAGTGTTCCCTTCAATGACATAATTACATGTTTTACAAATTCTCGCCCTACATATGTAGAACCCTATTCTCCTTTGAAGCCAGGTCCCAGATTTTTTCTCTGGTAACATGGAAGGCGCAACCAAATTGCCAATGGTTTTGGCTCGTCTGGAAACACATTGTACCCCATCTGAAATTACTTTACTGAGAATAGAATCATTCTCAAGTATTGGGAGACATTCCCTAATGATATTACTAATATTTTTAAATTCCAAACTGAAAGGGGTACTAAAGATAACTTTATTAGGCTGATCTCTCTTCTTTTGTTTTTTATGTTTTTTATAGGTAAGTAAAGAGTTACGGGGGATGTTATCAACCATTGTTTTAGTACTGTTTAGAAGTTTTTCTGAATAGCCCCTAGCCATCAAACGTGTTTTAAGAATTTCACTTTGTTTCTGATATGTCTCCTTAGAGCAAATACGCTTTGTGCGTATATATTGGCCTTTGGGGATAGCTTTTAAAACATGTGGAGGATGACATGACCTAAAGTTAAGAATGGTGTTACCCCCAGTGGGTTTTCTATGTATGTCAGTAATTATTAGGCCCTGATCTGGTTCAATCGATTCTAAATACTTGCCGAGATCTTCAGTCCATTCCTCGGCCATCAGTGGCGCAGTTTATGGAGGTCATTGGATTAATGGTAGCAGTGATGGACATCGTCCCGTTTGCTCGCTTTCATCTCAGGCCACTGCAACTATGCATGGTCAGACAGTGGAATGGGGATTATGCAGATTTATCTCCTCAGATAAATCTGGATCAAGAGACCAGAGACTCTCTTTGGTAGTTGTCACAGGATAATCTGATCTGTCTCAGGGAATGTGTTTCCGCAGGCCAGCATGGGTAATCGTGACAACGGACGCCAGCCTCTTGGCCTGGGGTGCAGTCTGGAAATTCCTGAAGGCTCAGGGAACCTGGACTCCAACGGAGTCTCAGTTGCCAATCAATATTCTGGAACTGAGAGCAATTTTCAATGCGCTTCAGGCGTGGCCTCAGCTGGCCCTGACCAAGTTCATAAGATTCCAGTCGGACAATATCATGACTGTAGCAAATATCAATCATCAAGGGGGAACAAGAAGTTCTCTTGCAATGATAGAGGTATCATAGATAATCCGATGGGCAGAGATTCACTCTTGCCATCTTTCAGCAATTTACATCCCAGGAGTAGAGAACTGGGAGGCTGATTTTCTAAGTCGTCAGACTTTTCATCTGGGGGTGGGTGGGAACTCCATCCGGAGGTATTTGCATCATTGATTCATCAATGGGGCAAACCGGAATCGGATCTGATGGCATCTCGTCAGAATGCCAAACTTCCTCGCTACGGGTCCAGGTCAAGGGATCCCCAGGCTGTACTGATAGATGCGGTAGCAGTACCTTGGTCGTTCAACCTGGCTTATGTATTTCCACCTTTTCCTCTACTGCCTCGTGTGATTGCAAGAATCAAACAGGAGAGAGCTTCAGTAATTCTAATAGCGCCTGCATGGCCACGCAGGACTTGGTATGCGGATCTGGTGGACATGTCTTCTCTGCCACCGCAGAGACTACCATTGAGACAGGACCTTCTCATTCAAGGTCCGTTCCAACATCCAAATCTAAATTCTCTGCAGCTGACTCCCTGGAGATTGAACGCTTGATTTTTATCTAAGCGGGGATTCTATGAGTCGGTCATTGATACTCTGATTCAGGCTCGCAAGCTTGTCACTAGAAAGATTTACCATAAAATATGGCGTAAATATCTTTATTGGTGTGAATCCAAGGGTTACTCATGGAGTAAGATTAGAATTCCTAGGATCTTGTCCTTTCTCCAAGAAGGATTGGAAAAAGGATTATCTGCTAGTTCTCTAAAAGGACAAATTTCTGCTTTGTCAATTTTATTACACAAACGTCTGGCGGATGTCCCAGACGTTCAGTCTTTTTGTCAGGCTTTAATCAGAATCAAGCCTGTGTTTAAATCTGTTGCTCCACCTTGGAGTCTGAACTTAGTTCTTAAGGTTCTTAAAGGGGTTCAGTTTGAACCCATGCATTCCATAGATATTAAACTGTTATCTTGGAAAGTTTTATTTTTAGTTGCTATCTCTTTTGCTAGAGTTTATGAGCTTTCTGCTTTACAATGTGATTCGCCTTCTCTTCCATTCTGATAAGGTGATTTTATGTTCTAAACCTGGATTCCTTCCAAAGGTTGTTTCAGATAAGAATATTAATCAGGAAATTGTTGTTCCTTCCTTGTGTCCTAATCCTTCGAAGAAGCAACATCTATTACATAACTTGGATGTGGTCCGTGCTTTTAAGTTTTACTTACAAGCGACCAAGGATTTCAGACAAACATCCTCTCTTTTTGTTGTTTATTCTGGAAAACGTAAGGGTTAAAAAGCTACGGCTACCTCTCTCTCTTTTTTGGCTGAAAAGCATCATCCGCCTGGCATATGAGACTGCTGGACAGCAGCCTCCTGATAAAATTACGGCTCATTCTACTAGAGCTGTGGCTTACACATGGGCTTTTAAAAACAATGCTTCTGTTGAACAGATTTATAAGGCTGCGACTTGGTCCTCCCTTCATACTTTTTCTTCTTCTGAGGCTATTTTTGGAAGAAAGGTTCTTCAAGCAGTGGTGCCTTCCATTTAGGTTCCTGTCTTGTCCCTCCCTTTCATCAGTGTCCTAAGCTTTGGTATTGGTATCCCACAAGTAAGGATGAAACCCGTGGACTCGGCATATCTTGTAAAACAAAAGTAAATTTATGCTTACCTGATTGATTTCTTTTACGATATGCCGAGTCCACGGCCCACCCTGTCATTTTAAGACAGGATTTATTTTATTTTTTCAAAACTACAGTCACCTCTGCACCTTTTAGCTTTTCCTTTCTCTTCCTATACCTTCGGTCGAATGACTGGGGGGAGGAGTTAGGGGAGGAGCTATGTAACAGCTCTGCTGTGGTGCTCTTTGCCACTTCCTGTTAGCAGGAGGATAATATCCCACAATTAAGGATGAAACCCATGGACTCGGCATATCGTAAAAGAAATCAATTTATCAGGTAAGCATAAATTTCCTTTTTCTGATTCACAGGGAACATTTTCAGTTCTTGATGTTTGCCTTTCTGTACCAGCACTTCTGTTTGGCCTAGCTACTGCTCCAAGAATATTTTCGAAGGTTCATGGCATTCTGCCTCAATTCCAAGCTACCCAGGTACAGGTCGAGGGATCCTCAGGTGGAACTGATAGTGCATCTATCAGTACCATGGAGGTTCAGACTAATTTCTTTTTCCTTCATTTCCGCTTCTCCCTCGTGTGTTGGCTCGTATCAAGCAGGAGCGAGCATCAGTGATTTTGATTGCTCCATCATGGCCGCAAAGGATTGTGGTGTGCCAGTCTGGGGGGTATGTCCTCTACTCAGTGGAGGTTACCTTGTTGCAGAGATCTTCTGATACAGGGTCCTTTTTGTTCATCAAAATCTAGATACTCTGAAGCTGACTGCGTGGAGCTTGAACGCTTCGTCTTAGCCACTCTGAGAGTGTTATCGACACTCTGGTTCAAGCTCGTAAGCCAGTTGCTCGTCGTATCTACCATAAAGTGTGGAGGACTTAATGGTACTGTTGTGAAGAGTGTGGCTTTTCCTGGCAATAAGGTTAAGGTTGCCAGAATTGTATCTTTTTTTTCCAGCATGGACTGGAGAAGGGTCTATCTGCTAGTTCCCTGAAGGGACAGATATCGGCCCTGTCAGTGCTACTGCCCAAGAGATTGTCTGAGCTTCCGGATGTGCAGTTTTTTTAAGGCTCTGACTAGGATCAGACCTGTGTTTAGATTTGGGGCCCCGCCTTGGAGCCTCAACCTTGTTCAGTGTTTTGCAGCAGGCTCCATTTGATCCTATGCATACTGTTGATATTAAATTGTTATCTTGGAAGGTTCTTTTTTTGTTGGCTATTGCCTCTGTGTTTCTGAGATTTCTGCTTTGCAATGTGATCCCCCTTAACTTGTTTTCCACGCTTATAAGGCAGTTTTCTGTACTAAATTAGAGTTCCTCCCTAAGGTGGTGTTGGATCGTAACATTAATCAAGAAAGTGTTGTTTCTTCTTTGTGTCCTAATCCTCCTTCAGCGAAGGAACGCTTACTTCACACTCTCCAGATGTGGTTCGTGCCTTTAAGTTCTATTTTCAGGCTACTAAGGAAATTAGACAATCTTCCTTTTTGTTTGTCGTCTATTCGGGGTAGCGTAAGGAGAAGACTACTAAGACTTCCCTATCTTTCTTTTTGAGGAGTGTCATCCGCTTAGAGTATAAGACAGCGGGGCAACAGCCTCCTGAGAGGATAACTGCTCATTCCACTAGAGCAGTGGCTTCCTCCTGGGCTTTTAAGATTGAAGCCTCTATGGATCAGATTTGTAAGGCGCTACCTGGTCCTTACACACTTTTTCTAAATTTTACAATCAGAAATGTTTTGCAGGCTGTGGTGCCCTCAGAATAGGGTCCGCCTCTTTTTTGTTCCATTCCCTTAATTTATTCATTGTCCTCTGGAGCTTGGGTATAGTTTTCTCAACAGTAAGGAATGAAGTTGTGGTCTCCCCTGCCTTTATGGAAGGAAAACATAATTTATGCTTACCAGATAAATTCCTTTCCTTTCTGGCAGCGAGAGTCCACGACTCCGCCCGCAATTTTATTTTGTTGGGCAGCTCCTTTGTTGTTCGTTTTTCTTCTGGCACCTTTTATACCCTGTTTCTCCTACTTTTCCTTGTTCCCACAGCAAAATGACTGGGAGATAGGGGAAGTGGGAGGGATATTTAAGCCTTTGACTTGGGTTTCTTTGCCTCCTCCTGGTGGCCAGCTGTTGTATTTTCCAACAGTAAGGAATAAAGTAATGGACTCTCCCTGCTAGGAAGGAAAGTAATTTATCTGGTAAGCATAAATTATGTTTTCATTGTGTTTGGGATCTAGAACTCATAGGAGTAATAGTTCCAATTCCAGAACAATGCCATGTTTTTATTCCAATATTTTCATAGTTCCCAAGAGTTTAGAGTTTTCAAATCCAGAATTTACCTGAAAGTTCCCTCTAATTTTAAAGGTTCCTATATTCAAGATGGAAACAATTCAACTTATTCTCCCTCTGGTGCAGTAAGAACCATTAGTAAGCATAGTGTTTTTCAGATAAGGTTTTAGAAACATTGTTTTAAGCTAGAAAGCCTGTTACTAGAAAAGATTATCACAAAGCTTAGAAAATTTTGGTGTGAGAAGAATGGTTTGTTGGCATTCTTTTAAATTAAATCTTTTTTTTTTTTTTTTTTTTTTTGGTCCCCGCTTGCAATTATATTTTAGCGAAGAGTTTATCAGCTTTCCTGTGATCCTTGTTTTCATTTTCAGCTAGAAAAAGGGTTTTTTTTTTCTTGCCAAATGTTTTGCTCATGATTCACTAGGCTTACTTGGAGACTGATAAGTCTTCTCCAGAACGCATGACAACCCACTCTACCAGATTTATTTTTACTTCCTGGGCTTTCAAAAATCCATGTTTCTGTTGAGCAAATTTGCAAAGGCAGCAACATGGTCTTCCTTACCTACTTTTATTCAATTCGACTATTTTGATGTTTTTGCTTCTTCTGAAGCCGTTTTTGGTAGGAAAGATAGGTAGCAATGTCTGGAAAATAGGTGCTTACATTTTTCAAGTTTTTGTTCTGCCCATCATTACTCGTGGACTCCACAGTTTGGTTATTAGTTCCCATGAGTAATGTTTAATGGACTTTCACCACCTTATGAAAGAAAACAATTTTATGCTTACCTGATAAATTCATGGTGGTGGAAGTCCATGAACTCCGCCCAATTTTATTATTTAACAATTTATTTTGATGGGGTCTGCTCTTTTTTTCACTTCTATCTTCCCTGATTTGTCCCTTCCTACCTTTCTTATGTTATTTCTCTTTGCTTGGCTAAACTTATAACATACTAGTGAGGTGGATGTGCTCTTAAAAGGCTTTGTGAATCTTTGCCACCTAGTGGTTAGGAAGTGAATGCCATGATTAATGGTTAATGGATTCTCGCCTCCATAAAATAAATTTTAATTTTAGGTAAGCATACATTTTGGTTATATCCACCTTGAGTTGTATACTGTAACTTTTTAAAGTGGCATAATTGTCATACATGCATGTCATTTCACTATTTTTTTTCAGTCTTAAGTTTTCCTTTTTGAAGCTATGAGAAAAAATAATTCTCTAGGCTATAGATTATGTCAACATGAGACAAAGAACTTATTGTAGAGAATAGGAAAGATTGAGGTTTGGGGATTTCAAGGCTTTTTGTAGACTATGCCAGGTCGTTTGTGGGCATAACCAAATGTAGGATTAATTTATATTGTAGCGCTTGAAAAATTATCCAATTTAATATGCTGAGAAAGCATAGGCCACAAGTAAACTTTTATTCTTTGTCAAGTCAGCTGAGGCTACAAGTAAAATCTAATACCTCTCTATAAAATTAATCTTTTATTGCCACTTGAATATGCAGCAGTATGTTAAACACCTGGCTACTTCAGACCCACACTGACAAGGAGGATTAAATCTCAACTATGTTATACACTTACTGCCATGATTTAACTCCTTAAAGGTAGTGTGAAACAAAATTTTTGTTTCTTAAAGTGAATGTAAATTTTGATGCTAAAGTGCCTGTTTTTTAAAAAAAATTTGATTAAAAACAGGGGCACTTTAATTCATCAATTTACATTTCACTCCTGTTGTGAAAAAAAACCTTACCTTATTAAACTTGACAACTGCTCCAGCTTCCTCCGGTCGTCGCAAGCTATTTCTGATGTCAGAAATGATGGATGGGTCATCCTCCAATCACAGCTTCCCCCCCTTGGGGAATCGGTGTCTGATTCAATGCATTTATTGGAGGAAGCCGGATTCCTTATTTTAGACCCAGGAAGAGGCTTTGCGACGTGTGGAGGAAGCTGGATCTGCTGTCAGATTAAAAGGTAATTTTTTTTTCCCCCCCACAACACGAGTGAAATGTAAATTTTGATGAATTAAAGTGCCCCTTGAAAATCAGACACTTTAGCATCAACATTTACATTCACTTTAAATTCAGATAGAACACGCAATTTTAAACAAATTTCACTTTACGTTTATTATATAATTTTTCGTCTTTTTTTTTTTTTTATTGGTAGACTTTTTTTTTATTAATAGACTTTTTTTATTGGTAGACTTTTTTTTATTGGTAGACTTTTTTTATTGGTAGACTTTTTTTTATTGGTAGACTTTTTTTATTGGTAGACTTTTTTTATTGGTAGACTTTTTTTATTGGTAGACTTTTTTTATTGGTAGACTTTTTTTATTGGTAGACTTTTTTTATTGGTAGACTTTTTTTATTGGTAGACTTTTTTTATTGGTAGACTTTTTTTATTGGTAGACTTTTTTTATTGGTAGACTTTTTTTATTGGTAGACTTTGTTTAAAAGCATACCTTTTTGTAGGCTCTTGATTAGCAATGCACTACTGGGAATTAGCTGCTTGTTTGCTGCACAAATGTTGCTTCTTATCTTTGGCTTACCTAATTTGCTCAACTAGCTCCCAGTAGTGCAGTGTTGCTCATTTAACAAGGGACACCAAGAGAATAAAGCAGATTTGATAATAGAAGTAAGGAAAATGTTTGGTTTCATGTCCCTTTATTTAAACGGACATAGTGTAGAGACCTAAAACCCAAATTCTATTTGCTCAGGATTTGTGTCAAGCATAGATTTTTTTTTTTTATCTACTTTCCAATTAACTTATCAAATTTGCTTCATTCTCATGGTATCCTTTTACTGAAGGAAAAGCAGTGCACTACTGGAAACTTGCTAAACACATAGGGTGAGCCACATGCGCAGTCAAAAATCTGCAGCTTGCTACCAGTAGTGCGTTGCTGCTCCTAAACCTACATAGGTTTGCTTTTTATCATAAGCAACTAAGATAATTTAAAAATATATGTAAAATTGCATGTGCTATCTGAATCGTTACTTTTCTGTCTCTCAAAGTGGGTTGTGGTGGCCTCAAAGTTTGTTTACTTGCTCCCTGCACAGCTGGTATCATGCTTTTAGTTGTGCATGGAAACAGCAGTTCCCCTCTTGCCACATAGAATTCATAAAGTAATACAATTGGCCATAAAATGCAAATTATTATGGTGATATACAAATGAAATATGTGCTGTTGGCTTCGTGAACGTGCTTCTTGGGCCATAAGGAGGTGTAATGGTGCCCATGGGCATGGATTTGTTGAGTTCTGCTTCATTTGGCTTAAAGGGATAGTCTAGTCAAAATTTAAACTTTAATGATTCAGATATGGCATGCGATTTTTAACCAACTTTCCAACATACTTTTATCAAATGTGCTTTGTTCTCTTGGTATTTGTTGAAAGCTAAATCTAGGTAGGCCCATATGCTAATTTCTAAGCCTTTGAAGGCTGCCTCTTATCTAAGCACATTTTGAGAGTTTTTCACTGCTAGACAGCACTAGTTTATTTGTGACATATAGATAACCTGCTTACTCCCATGGAGTTATTTGAGTCAGCACTGATTTGGCTAAAATGCAAGTCTGTCAAAAGAATTGAAATAAGGGGGCAGTCTGCAGAGGCTTGGATAAAAAGTAATTACAGCAGACTTTTCCCACCTGAACAGCAATGCATAACCAACCCAGGCATTTGCAAAGTCGCAAAGGAAGGGATGCACAATGCTTGAAGATGTTCATTGATCACACTCATGGACTGTATAATTCATAAAATTGAAAAAGTTTGTAAAAATTGTTTACGCTTTAATCTCATGGAATGTTAAACTTGAAAAACTGAAAAAGTTTGTAAAATTTGTTTGCACTTTAATCTCATGGAATGTAAAACTGGAAAAATTTGAAAAAGTTTGTAACACTTGTTGACACTTCAATAAAAAATCAATTAAAAAAAAAAAAAAAAAAAAAAGTAATTACAGAGGTATAAAATATATATTAATATAACAGTGATGGTTATGCAAAACTGGGTAATGGGTAATAAAGGGAGATTATCCTTTTTAAGCAATACAAATTCTGGAGTAGACTTTCCCTTAAATGAGTAAATAGCAAACCGGTACACAAAATGTAAAGCGTTTGTGTAGCCTGTTTGAATTCTGTGTTTTTTTTTTCCGGTTAATAAAGGAAGACACTATATGGTATAAAATTACATTAATGCAAGAGTTTAATTTCAAAGACTGGGATAAAACGGAGGTTCCCAGCAGCGAAATTCTGGAGCTTAAAGTAAATGTAAATTTTGATGCTAAAGTGCCTGGTTTTTAAAAATTCGATTAAAAACAGGGGCACTTATCAAAAATTACATTTCACTCCTGTTGGGGAAAAAAAAGTACCTTTTTTAAACTTCACAACAGCTCCAGCTTCCTCCACTCGCTGCAAAGCCTCCTTCCTGAGTCTAAAATGAGCAATCCGGCTTCCTCCAATCACAGCGTTGAGTCGGACACTGATTCCCTGGGGGGGGGGAGAGCTGTGATTGGAGGATGACCTATCCATTTCTGACATCAGAAATGGCTTGCGACGACCGGAGGAAGCTAGAGCGGCTGTCAAATTTATAAAAGTTTTTTTTTTTTTTTTTTTTCCCACAACAGGAGTGAAATGTAAATTTTGATGAATTAAAGTGCCCCTGTTTTTAATCGAATTTTTAAAAACCGGGGCAATTTAGCATCAAAATTTACTTTCACTAAGTTTAGTTGACATTTTTTAAATCCTGCCTCTGAATAGTTAGCAAATTGTAAATGTATACCCGGTTACTATGTGATCAACATTAGCAATATGTCAAAAACTTTTCACGTGCTTATTACTGGATGCTAACAAACATACATGTTTTACTTGTTTTATATAATTTATTTTATTTTACTTTTTCTATTTGTTTAGATGGTTGTAAAAACATTTATGGACATGGACCAAGATTCTGAAGATGAAAAACAACAATATCTCCCTTTGGCATTGCATTTAGCATCTGAATTCTTCCTCCGAAATCCTAACAAAGATGTTCGCTTGCTTGTGGCTTGCTGCTTAGCTGATATATTCAGAATATATGCCCCAGAAGCACCATATACTTCTCATGATAAATTAAAGGTATACTGAATAAATGTGTGTGTAAGAGGCAGAAAAAAAAATGGTTCAAATGTCTGATGCAACCGTTCTGTTGAGCTCTGCCAAGAAGAATGTACTATAGATTCAATTGATGGATTAATAGGAAATTGTGGAATGCTATTTCTAAAAGGATTAAGTATGTTTTACTTTGCATATATTTTATACGATTTTCCTCTATTTCAGCAGACAGTTAATTTTGTTTCTATGTCTGAGAGTGTACGTGTGTGTATATATGTGTGTGTGTATATGTGTGTGTATATATATATATATATATATATATATATATATATATATATATATATATATATATATATATATATATATATATATATATATATAATTTGAGAGAGATGGGGTGTGTGTGTTAGGGCTGGGCGATATGAACAAAAAATCGCGATTTGTTTTTGAAAAAACCTTGATTGCGATTTTATTAAAAATGACTAACACCTTAATTTAGCATTAAACAATTTATTTAACACTACAGAATCTTAATGTACATGTTTATCAATGTCCAATACACTATTTGAGCATAAAAACACAAAACTAAAAATTGTTAAAATTAAAATTTGCTGCCTGTGATGTGATAAAATAGTAGCCACTAGCCATTTATTAGGTCTTATGACACACAAGTTCACACAACATTCATGTTTTATTGGACAGTCATTCTAACAGTGTGGACACAGTGGTATGATTAACATATGAAGCAGTGTAATCATAGAGAAACCTGAAAATTGCTCTTTACAGCAGTATGACTTGTAAAGTTCTGTATATATAAATAAATATAAGTGCAGTTAGCAGTAAAGTAAGTACAATGAATGCACACACTGCTGCATGTGTTAATCATTTTAGGAGTTACTGTCCAGGGAAACATGAGGGATATTGCATTGACAAGATCAATCCTGACATCCTGCAGCCTGTCATATACAATCACAGCTATCCTATAGTAGTAGATCTATATAAAAGAAGTAGAACACATCAACAAAGTTATATACAGGAGGTAGTAGTACATAAGTTAACTCAAAACATAAAAACAAAGCTAATTTAAATGAAATTAGCTGGCCAGTTCTTACCACATTGCCCATGTTTTCTTGGGCAGTCAGTCTACCTGTGGTAAGAGTGTGTGTGTGTGTGTATGTATGTGTGTGTGTATATGTATATATTTGTATATATGTATATATATGTATATATGTATATATGTATGTGTGTATATATATATATATATATATATATATATATATATATTGCTCAAAAAAATAAAGGGAACACTAAAATAATAATAATACTTTGTTCTTTACATAGTTGAATGTGCAGACAACAAAATCACACAAAAATTAAAAAATGGAAATCAAAATTTTCAACCCATGGAGGTCTGGATTTGGAGTCACACTCAAAATTAAAGTGGAAAAACACACTACATGCAGATCCAACTTTGATGTAATGTCCTTAAAACAAGTCAAAATGAGGCTCAGTAGTGTGTGTGGCCTCCACGTGCCTGTATGACCTCCCTACAACGCCTGTGCATGCTCCTGATGAGGTGGCGGATGGTCTCCTGAGGGATCTCCTCCCAGACCTGGACTAAAGCATCCACCAACTCCTGGACAGTCTGTGGTGCAAAGTGAAGTTGGTGGATGGAGCGAGACATGATGTCCCAGATGTGCTCAATTGGATTCAGGTCTGGGGAACGGGAGGGCCAGTCCATAGCATCAATGCCTTCATCTTGCAGGAACTGCTGACACACTCCAGCCACATGAGGTCTAGCATTGTCTTGCATTAGGAGGAACCCAGGGCCAACCGCACCAGCATATGGTCTCACAAGGGGTCTGAGGATCTCATCTTGATACCTAATGGCAGTCAGGCTACCTCTGGCGAGCACATGGAGGGCTGTTCGGCCCCTCAAAGAAATGCCACCCCACACCATTACTGACCCACTGCCAAACTGGCCATGCTGGAGGATGTTGCAGGCAGCAGAACGTTCTCCACGGCGTCTCCAGACTGTCACGTCTGTCAAATGTGCTCAGTGTGCCCCTGCTTTCATCTGTGAAGAGCACAGGGCGCCAGTGGCGAATTTGCCAATCTTGGTGTTCTCTGGCAAATGTCAAACGTCCTGCACGGTGTTGGACTGTAAGCACAACCCCCACCTGTTGACGTTGGGTCCTCATACCACCCTCATGGAGTCTGTTTCTGACCGTTTGAGCAGACACATGCACATTTGTGGCCTGCTGGAGGTCATTTTGCAGGGCTCTGGCAGTGCTCCTCCTGTTCCTCCTTGCACAAAGGCGGAGGTAGCGGTCTTGCTGCTGGGTTGTTGCCCTCCTACGGCCTCCTCCACGTCTCCTGATGTACTGGCCTGTCTCCTGGTAGCGCCTCCATGCTCTGGACACTACGCTGACAGACACAGCAATCCTTCTTGCCACAGCTCGCACTGATGTGCCATCCTGGATGAGCTGCACTACCTGAGCCACTTGTGTGGGTTGTAGACTCCGTCTCATGCTACCACTAGAGTGCAAGCACCACCAGCATTCAAAAGTGACCATAACATCAGCCAGAAAGCATAGGAACTGAGAAGTGGTCTGTGGTCACCACCTGCAGAACCACTCCTTTATTGGGGGTGTCTTGCTAATTGCCTATAATTTCCACCTGTTGTCTATCCCATTTGCACAACAGCATGTGAAATTGATTGTCACTCAGTGTTGCTTCCTAAGTGGACAGTTTGATTTCACAGAAGTGTGATTGACTTGGAGATACATTGTGTTGTTTAAGTGTATATATATATCTATATCATCTATCTATCTATCTATCTCTATCTATCTATCTCTTTCTATCTCAGTGTGTGCAGTATGTAGAATGAAACCTGAAAAATGCTGACTGAGGACTATCCAGCTCCAGCTGCATGATTTGTGTTTCTAAGTAAAGGTAGTACAATGCAGCACACTGCTGCATGTTTTAGTCATTTAGCTGAGTGACTGTCCATGAAAATATGGGGAATGTGGCATTGACGAAGTCAATCCTGACATCCTGCAGCCTGTCATATTACATTAATTTTTATAGCTATAGCACATTACACAGTAAGAAGTAGAACACCAGTTAGAGTAACTACTACAATACATAATACAAACAACTGAACTCAACACACACACAGCTAATTGAAATGAAAATAGCCGTCCAGTTCTTACCACATTGTCCTTTGTTTTCTTGGGCACTGGGCAGTCAGTCTAGCTGTGGTATGAGTAACATATTAAACAGTGTATGCATTGCATGCATGGAGAAACCTGAAAACTGCTAAGTGTGCAGCAGCATGATGTGTGTTCTGTTTCTAAATTCTAAGTACAGTAAAGCTATTACAATGCACACTGATGCATGTGTTGGTTATTTAGCCGAGTGACTGTCCACTGTACAGGAAAACATGGGGGATGTGTCATTGACAAGGGCAATCCTTACATCCTGCAGTCTGTCATTACATATTTTTTTACAGTTCTAGCTGTAGTACAGAACACTTAAAACATTGGTAGTTAGAGTACAACTACAATACATTACAAATAAGTAAACTCGGTCAACGCACACAACAGCAAATTGAAATTAAATTAGCTAGACCGTTATTACCACAACACATTGTCCATTTTTTCCTTGGACAGTCAGTCTTTCTGTGGTATGAGTAACATATGAAGACGTGTACAACTACATGGATGGAGAAACTTGCAAAGTGCGTACTGTGCAGCACTGATTTGTGTTTCTAATTGGACAATAAGGTAGTACTTGGTACAATGCACACTGCTTCATGTGTTAGTCATTTAGCTGAGTGACTACTATCCACGAAAACATGAGGTATGTGGCATTAGCAAGGTAAATCCTGCAATCTGTTTTTAACATCCATGCATCAACTAATAGCAGCAGCACTGCAGCATAGTACAGTAAGAGTACAAACATTATTAAAGATTAAAACGGAGAATACAATAGAAAAACATTGGAATTTGGAAGCTGGGCTGCCCTGGTTATGGCATTGGCCATCGATACAGCCAGTTTGCTGTCAGTGCACAAAGTGCATGTGCATTTTCACACAGGAGAGAAATGTGAATAAATAAGTATTTGAGCTCACAACATCATAATGTTTTTTTGTTTTTTTTTGTCATAGTGAGTGACACCTTAAGTAAGACTAACATAGAGCTTGTAAAAGCAGGGCCCATGAAGGAATTGTAATGATTTTTTGTAATATTAAATAATTTAGTAATATAGTATGTAATAACAAGAGATTAACGTAAATAAAATATATTATAACGTTTAAAAATGGCATGGTTTTTAGACTTTAGATTGGTTAGGTGGTTTTTGGATACAAAACACTGTAGTCTTCTCCATTTATTCAGAGCAACAACCTTGACAATGTTTGTGCCATTGTCTGTGGTGATTGATACTTGTTGATCCTCACAGAGTCCCCACGAGGCCAAAGCTTCTCTCAAACCTTGTGCTACATTCTCTCCAGTGTGGTCAGAAGGAAAGTATGTTTGCAAACATAGACTTTTGATCTCAAAATCATCATTGATGAAGCGCATGGTTAAACTCATGTATGGCTCCATTGTTCGGCTTGACCACATATCTGTTGTTGTTGTTGCATAGTATTTCAATTGATTTATCTCAGATTCAACTATAGTTTTGCATTTTGCATACCTTTCTGGGATTGCAACTACTGAGCAGTAATTGCGAGATGGCATTTGGTATCTCTTGTCGAGTGTCTGTATCATTCTTTTGAAGCCTTCTTTACTAACTGTGTATGCAGGCACCATGTCTTTGCATATATAATATGCGATAGCGTTGGTTATTTCTCTATGCCTTTTTGAGGTCTTCCCATATGGTGCTGTGTTTGCAAATGCCTTTATGATTGATTGCTGCTGCTCAACTTTACAGCTTGTTTGTGTTGTCTTTTCTCTACCATGTTTTTTTTTTTTTGACATACTTCGTTCAAAGATTTCCTTATGCCGCTGTTTAAGGAGCTGGAAAGGTTTGATGTGTTACTTCATTTTGCTGCAACACTCGTTCCACAAGTTTTGCAGATTGCTTGGTTCTGTTTCTCATCCTCTTTTCTGAATCCAAAATATTCCCAAACAACTGATGTTGAATTTTCTCCAACATAGGTGTGTCCGGTCCACGGCGTCATCCTTACTTGTGGGATATTCTCTTCCCCAACAGGAAATGGCAAAGAGCCCAGCAAAGCTGGTCACATGATCCCTCCTAGGCTCCGCCTACCCCAGTCATTCTCTTTGCCGTTGTACAGGCAACATCTCCACGGAGATGGCTTAGAGTTTTTTTGTGTTTAACTGTAGTTTTTATTATTCAATCAAGAGTTTGTTATTTTGAAATAGTGCTGGTATGTACTATTTACTCAGAAACAGAAAAGAGATGAAGATTTCTGTTTGTATGAGGAAAATGATTTTAGCAACCGTAACTAAAATCCATGGCTGTTCCACACAGGACTGTTGAGAGCAATTAACTTCAGTTGGGGGAACAGTGTGCAGTCTCTTGCTGCTTGAGGTATGACACATTCTAACAAGACGATGTAATGCTGGAAGCTGTCATTTTCCCTATGGGATCCGGTAAGCCATGTTTATTACGATCGTAAATAAGGGCTTCACAAGGGCTTATTAAGACTGTAGACTTTTTCTGGGCTAAATCGATTCATTATTAACACATATTTAGCCTTGAGGAATCATTTTATCTGGGTATTTTGATATAATAATATCGGCAGGCACTGTATTAGACACCTTATTCCTTAGGGGCTTTCCCAAAGCATAAGCAGAGCCTCATTTTCGCGCCGGTGTGGCGCACTTGTTTTTGAGAGGCATGGCATGCAGTCGCATGTGAGAGGAGCTCTGATACTTAGAAAAGACTTTCTGAAGGCGTCATTTGGTATCGTATTCCCCTTTGGGCTTGGTTGGGTCTCAGCAAAGCAGATACCAGGGACTGTAAAGGGTTTAAAGTTTAAAACGGCTCCGGTTCCGTTATTTTAAGGGTTAAAGCTTCCAAATTTGGTGTGCAATACTTTTAAGGCTTTAAGACACTGTGGTGAAAATTTGATAAATTTTGAACAATTCATTCATGTTTTTTCGCAATTGCAGTAATAAAGTGTGTTCAGTTTAAAATTTAAAGTGACAGTAACGGTTTTATTTTAAAACGTTTTTGTACTTTGTTATCAAGTTTATGCCTGTTTAACATGTCTGAACTACCAGATAGACTGTGTTCTGAATGTGGGGAAGCCAGAATTCCTATTCATTTAAATAAATGTGATTTATGTGATAATGACAATGATGCCCAAGATGATTCCTCAAGTGAGGGGAGTAAGCATGGTACTGCATCATTCCCTCCTTCGTCTACACGAGTCTTGCCCACTCAGGAGGCCCCTAGTACATCTAGCGCGCCAATACTCCTTACTATGCAACAATTAACGGCTGTAATGGATAATTCTGTCAAAAACATTTTAGCCAAAATAAACACTTGTCAGCGTAAGCGCGGCTGCTCTGTTTTAGATACTGAAGAGCATGACGACGCTGATATTAATATCTCTGAAGGGCCCCTAACCCAGTCTGATGGGGCCAGGGAGGTTTTGTCTGAGGGAGAAATTACTGATTCAGGGAACATTTCTCAACAGGCTGAACCTGATGTGATTGCATTTAAATTTAAGTTGGAACATCTCCGCATTCTGCTTAAGGAGGTATTATCCACTCTGGATGATTGTGACAAGTTGGTCATCCCAGAGAAACTATGTAAAATGGACAAGTTCCTAGAGGTGCCGGGGCTCCCAGAAGCTTTTCCTATACCCAAGCGGGTGGCGGACATTGTTAATAAAGAATGGGAGAGGCCAGGTATTCCTTTCGTCCCTCCCCCCATATTTAAAAAATTGTTTCCTATGGTCGACCCCAGAAAGGACTTATGGCAGACAGTCCCCAAGGTCGAGGGAGCGGTTTCCACTTTAAACAAACGCACCACTATACCCATAGAGGATAGTTGTGCTTTCAAAGATCCTATGGATAAAAAATTAGAAGGTTTGCTTAAAAAGATGTTTGTTCAGCAGGGTTACCTTCTACAACCAATTTCATGCATTGTCCCTGTCGCTACAGCCGCATGTTTCTGGTTCGATGAGCTGATAAAGGCGGTCGATAGTGATTCTCCTCCTTATGAGGAGATTATGGACAGAATCAATGCTCTCAAATTGGCTAATTCTTTCACCCTAGACGCCACTTTGCAATTGGCTAGGTTAGCGGCTAAGAATTCTGGGTTTGCTATTGTGGCGCGCAGAGCGCTTTGGTTGAAATCTTGGTCGGCTGATGCGTCTTCCAAGAACAAGCTACTTAACATTCCTTTCAAGGGGAAAACGCTGTTTGGCCCTGACTTGAAAGAGATTATCTCTGATATCACTGGGGGTAAGGGCCACGCCCTTCCTCAGGATCGGCCTTTCAAGGCAAAAAATAAACCTAATTTTCGTCCCTTTCGTAGAAACGGACCAGCCCAAGGTGCTACGTCCTCTAAGCAAGAGGGTAATACTTCTCAAGCCAAGCCAGCTTGGAGACCAATGCAAGGCTGGAACAAAGGAAAGCAGGCCAAGAAACCTGCCACTGCTACCAAGACTGCATGAAATGTTGGCCCCCGATCCGGGACCGGATCTGGTGGGGGGCAGACTCTCTCTCTTCGCTCAGGCTTGGGCAAGAGATGTTCTGGATCCTTGGGCGCTAGAAATAGTCTCCCAAGGTTATCTTCTGGAATTCAAGGGACTTCCCCCAAGGGGGAGGTTCCACAGGTCTCAGTTGTCTTCAGACCACATAAAAAGACAGGCATTCTTACATTGTGTAGAAGACCTGTTAAAAATGGGAGTGATTCATCCTGTTCCATTAAGAGAACAAGGGATGGGGTTCTACTCCAATCTGTTCATAGTTCCCAAAAAAGAGGGAACGTTCAGACCAATCTTAGATCTCAAGATCTTAAACAAGTTTCTCAAGGTTCCATCGTTCAAGATGGAAACCATTCGAACTATTCTTCCTTCCATCCAGGAAGGTCAATTCATGACCACGGTGGATTTAAAGGATGCGTATCTACATATTCCTATCCACAAGGAACATCATCGGTTCCTAAGGTTCGCATTCCTGGACAAACATTACCAGTTCGTGGCGCTTCCTTTCGGATTAGCCACTGCTCCAAGGATTTTCACAAAGGTACTAGGGTCCCTTCTAGCTGTGCTAAGACCAAGGGGCATTGCTGTAGTACCTTACTTGGACGACATTTTGATTCAAGCGTCGTCCCTTCCTCAAGCAAAGGCTCACACGGACATCGTCCTGGCCTTTCTCAGATCTCACGGATGGAAAGTGAACGTGGAAAAGAGTTCTCTATCCCCGTCAACAAGGGTTCCCTTCTTGGGAACAATTATAGACTCCTTAGAAATGAGGATTTTTCTAACAGAGGCCAGAAAAACAAAACTTCTAGACTCTTGTCGGATACTTCATTCCGTTCCTCTTCCTTCCATAGCTCAGTGCATGGAAGTGATCGGGTTGATGGTAGCGGCAATGGACATAGTTCCTTTTGCGCGCATTCATCTAAGACCATTACAACTGTGCATGCTCAGTCAGTGGAATGGGGACTATACAGACTTGTCTCCGAAGATACAAGTAAATCAGAGGACCAGAGACTCACTCCGTTGGTGGCTGTCCCTGGACAACCTGTCACAAGGGATGACATTCCGCAGACCAGAGTGGGTCATTGTCACGACCGACGCCAGTCTGATGGGCTGGGGCGCGGTCTGGGGATCCCTGAAAGCTCAGGGTCTTTGGTCTCGGGAAGAATCTCTTCTACCGATAAATATTCTGGAACTGAGAGCGATATTCAATGCTCTCAAGGCTTGGCCTCAGCTAACGAGGGCCAAGTTCATACGGTTTCAATCAGACAACATGACAACTGTTGCGTACATCAACCATCAGGGGGGAACAAGGAGTTCCCTAGCGATGGAAGAAGTGACCAAAATCATTCTATGGGCGGAGTCTCACTCCTGCCACCTGTCTGCTATCCACATCCCAGGAGTGGAAAATTGGGAAGCGGATTTTCTGAGTCGTCAGACATTGCATCCGGGGGAGTGGGAACTCCATCCGGAAATCTTTGCCCAAGTCACTCAGCTGTGGGGCATTCCAGACATGGATCTGATGGCCTCTCGTCAGAACTTCAAAGTTCCTTGCTACGGGTCCAGATCCAGGGATCCCAAGGCGGCTCTAGTGGATGCACTAGTAGCACCTTGGACCTTCAAACTAGCTTATGTGTTCCCGCCCTTTCCTCTCATCCCCAGGCTGGTAGCCAGGATCAATCAGGAGAGGGCGTCGGTGATCTTGATAGCTCCTGCGTGGCCACGCAGGACTTGGTATGCAGATCTGGTGAATATGTCATCGGCTCCACCTTGGAAGCTACCTTTGAGACGAGACCTTCTTGTTCAGGGTCCGTTCGAACATCCGAATCTGGTTTCACTCCAGCTGACTGCTTGGAGATTGAACGCTTGATTTTATCGAAGCGAGGGTTCTCAGATTCTGTTATCGATACTCTTGTTCAGGCCAGAAAGCCTGTAACTAGAAAGATTTACCACAAAATTTGGAAAAAATATATCTGTTGGTGTGAATCTAAAGGATTCCCTTGGGACAAGGTTAAGATTCCTAGGATCCTATCCTTCCTTCAAGAAGGATTGGAAAAAGGATTATCTGCAAGTTCCCTGAAGGGACAGATTTCTGCCTTGTCGGTGTTACTTCACAAAAAACTGGCTGCTGTGCCAGATGTTCAAGCTTTTGTTCAGGCTCTGGTTAGAATTAAGCCTGTTTACAAACCTTTGACTCCTCCTTGGAGTCTCAATTTAGTTCTTTCAGTTCTTCAGGGGGTTCCGTTTGAACCCTTGCATTCCGTTGATATTAAATTATTATCTTGGAAAGTTTTGTTTTTAGTTGCAATTTCTTCTGCCAGAAGAGTTTCAGAATTATCTGCTCTGCAGTGTTCTCCTCCTTATCTGGTGTTCCATGCAGATAAGGTGGTTTTACGTACTAAACCTGGTTTTCTTCCAAAAGTTGTTTCTAACAAAAACATTAACCAGGAGATTATCGTACCTTCTCTGTGTCCGAAACCAGTTTCAAAGAAGGAACGTTTGTTGCACAATTTGGATGTTGTTCGCGCTCTAAAATTCTATTTAGATGCTACAAAGGATTTTAGACAAACATCTTCCTTGTTTGTTGTTTATTCCGGTAAAAGGAGAGGTCAAAAAGCAACTTCTACCTCTCTCTCTTTTTGGATTAAAAGCATCATCAGATTGGCTTACGAGACTGCCGGACGGCAGCCTCCCGAAAGAATCACAGCTCATTCCACTAGGGCTGTGGCTTCCACATGGGCCTTCAAGAACGAGGCTTCTGTTGATCAGATATGTAGGGCAGCGACTTGGTCTTCACTGCACACTTTTACCAAATTTTACAAGTTTGATACTTTTGCTTCTTCTGAGGCTATTTTTGGGAGAAAGGTTTTGCAAGCCGTGGTGCCTTCCATTTAGGTGACCTGATTTGCTCCCTCCCTTCATCCGTGTCCTAAAGCTTTGGTATTGGTTCCCACAAGTAAGGATGACGCCGTGGACCGGACACACCTATGTTGGAGAAAACAGAATTTATGTTTACCTGATAAATTACTTTCTCCAACGGTGTGTCCGGTCCACGGCCCGCCCTGGTTTTTTAATCAGGTCTGATAATTTATTTTCTTTAACTACAGTCACCACGGTACCATATGGTTTCTCCTATGCAAATATTCCTCCTTAACGTCGGTCGAATGACTGGGGTAGGCGGAGCCTAGGAGGGATCATGTGACCAGCTTTGCTGGGCTCTTTGCCATTTCCTGTTGGGGAAGAGAATATCCCACAAGTAAGGATGACGCCATGGACCGGACACACCGTTGGAGAAAGTAATTTATCAGGTAAACATAAATTCTGTTTTTCTCTGGCACCAACAATTCTGTAGCAACATCAACATCATTTTCTTCATCGTCGTTATTGTTGGACACGGACAGCTCTTCAGAACTCATCTTAAATTTTATGTACCACGCACACAATACCAGCTGGCACAAAAAATGAGGAGAATCAGGAGATTATACTACTGCACACACTGCCAATATCAGTAGGGTCAGGTGTCACTGGCAACCGTGGTACAAATAGACTAGACCAGTCTTGCACTTGAATACAAAGACAGAACTATTGAATGGCCTTGATAATGCAGTTAGCTTAGCTCTGATGATGCTAGTATAGCTTCTTCAAGTTGCAGAGATGACGCAGAAGCAGTCTTAAAAAAGCTTCTTAAAGATTTTTGATTAGAATCACACAATTTATTTTAATTAATAATTAAAGAAAGGATGATATGCTTCTGTTGCAATTAAGACGAGAGAGACCACAGGCACTTGAAAGTCTTGAATATAAAGAGAGGACAACAATGTGCTATATGATGCAGTCACCTTGATTGAAAACAGGCTAGCTGCACTTGAATATAAAGAAGACAACGATGGGCTTGATTAAGCAGTCAATGCACCTTGATTGAAGAGAGAACACAGCCTTGCTGCACTTTAAAGAAGAAAAAAATAGGCCTACTGCTATGATGCAGTCACCTTGATTGAAGAGAAGTAGTTAACACTGGCTTTCTGCACTTCAATATAAAGACAGCAATGGGCTCCCTTGATTAAGCAGTCACCTTGATTGAAGAGAGAACACAGGCTATCTGCACTTGAATATAAAGAAGAAAACGATGGGCTTGATTAAGCTGTCACCTTGATTGAAGAAAGAACACAGGCTTGCTGCACTTTAAAGAAGAAAAACATAGGATGATAGTGCTATGATGCAGTCACCTTGATTGAAGAGAACACAGGCTAGCTGCACTTGAATATAAAGAGAGAATACAGCAATGGACTTGATGATGTAGTGACATCACCTGGATTGAGACTAGAGACAAGAGAGACACAGGCTTGTACTTGGTCTAGACTCTAGATCTAGAAAATAAAGAAGACGACAATGGGCTGACTTAACTTAATGATGATGCAGTCACCTTGATTGAGAAGAGACAAGAGACCACAGGCTTATACACTTGAAATGATTTAAATATAAACTTTAAAGATGACAACAATGGGGTTGCTCATATTCATCTTTATTTACACTGGCTTTCACTGGAGGAGACTGACCTTGCAGTTGTAGAATACACTGGCTCTGGAGGACTGACCTTGCTGTTGTAGAAGACACTGGCTGAATGGCTGACCTAGCTGTTGTAGAAGAGGGAGGCTTTCAGAGTTGCAGTGCACCTGCAGGATGACTTTGCTGTTGTAGAAGAAACAGGCTGCACTAGGATGTGGATGACCTTGCTGTTGTAGAAGAAGAAACAGGCTGCAGAATGTGTGGATGAACTTGCTGTTGTAGAAGAAGAAGCAGGATGTGTGGATGAACTTGCCGTTGTAGTAGAAGAAACAGGATGCAATCTGGAACCACAGCTGTTGGCTGACTTTGGTGAACTTGAGTAGATTACATGGGCACTGTCAGGCAGTATTTGCTGTTGGTTGAACAATGAACATAAAATATTTCTTTCATGTAATTGGCAAGAGTCCATGAGCTAGTGACATATGGGATATAGAATCCTACCAGGAGGGGCAAAGTTTCCCAAACCTCAAAATGCCTATAAATACACCCCTCACCACACCCACAATTCAGTTTTACAAACTTTGCCTCCTATGGAGGTGGTGAAGTAAGTTTGTGCTAAGATTTCTACGTTGATATGCGCTTCTCAGCATTGTTGAAGCCCGATTCCTCTCAGAGTACAGCGAATGTCAGAGGGACGTGAAAGGAGTATCACCTATTGAATACGATGATTTCCCTAACGGGGGTCTTTTTTATGGGTTCTCTGTTATCGGTCGTAGAGATTCATCTCCTACCTCCCTTTTCAGATCGACGATATACTCTCAAATTTACCATTACCTCTACTAAAGAACTGTTTTAGTACTGATTTGGCTATCTGCTATATGTGGATGGGTGTCTTTTTGGTAAGTATGTTTTTATTACTTAAGAGACTCTCCGCTATGGTTTGGCACTTTATGCAAATTATATAAAGTTCTAAATATATGTATTGTACTTATATTTGCCATGAGTCGGGTTCATATATTTCCTTCTGCAGACTGTCAGTTTCATATTTGGGAATATAAACATTTTAAGAAATTTGTTTCTTACCTGGGGTTTAGTCTTTTTCAATTTTGACTACTTTTGCATTTGCGGGTATTAGGCCAGCGGGTGCGTCAAATGTTAGACTTTATTGCGTCATTTTTGGCGCAGGAAATTACGTTTTTTGACGCAACTTCGTCATTTCCGGCGTCATACGTGACGTCGAGACCTTTCACACGGCGGCATCATTAGTGACGCAAGTGTGTAATTTCCGGTCATTTTTGGTGCCAAAAAAAGCTTACGTTACGTTGTACGTCATACTTGGCGCCAAATATTTTGATGGGGCTATTTCTACTCTTGCTAAACGTACCACTATTCCTATGGAAGATAGCACTTCCTTTAAGGATCCTTTAGATAGGAAGCTTGAATCTTATCTAAGTAAGGCCTATTTATATTCAGGTAATCTTCTCAGACCTGCTATTTCTTTGGGTGATGTTGCGGCTGCATCAACTTTCTGGTTGGAAAACTTGGCGCAACATGAATTGGATTCTGACGTATCTAGCATTTTTCGCTTACTGCAACATGCTAATCATTTTATTTGTGATGCCATTTTTGATATTATCAAAATTTATGTTAGATCCATGTCTTTAGCTGTATTAGCTAGAAGAGCTTTGTGGCTTAAATCTTGGAATGCTGATATGACATCTAAATCTAGATTACTATCTCTTTCTTTCCAAGGTAATAATTTATTTGGTTCTCAGTTGGATTCTATTATTTCAACTATCACTGGAGGAAAAGGAGTTTTTCTGCTTCAGGATAAAAAACCTAAGGGTAAATCTAAGGCTTCTAACCGTTTTCGTTCCTTTCGTCAGAATAAGGAACAAAAACTCAATCCTCCTCCCAAGGAATCTGCTTCCAGTTGGAAGCCTTCCTCAAATTGGAATAAATCCAAGCCATTTAGGAAACCAAAGTCTGCCCCTAAGTCCGCATGAAGGTGCGGCCCTCATTCCAGCTCAGCTGGTAGGGGGCAGATTAAGGTTTTTCAAGGATTTTTGGATAAAATCTGTCCAAAATCATTGGATTCAGAGCATTGTCTTTCAAGGGTATCAAATAGGATTCAAAGTAAGACCTCCTGTGAGATTTTTTCTCTCTCACACATTCCTGTAAATCCAGTAAAAGCTCAGGCTTTTCTGAAGTGTTTCAGACCTGGAGTCTTAAGGGGTAATCATGCCAGTTCCTCTTCAGGAACAAGGTTTGGGGTTTTATTCAAACCTATTCATTGTACCAAAGAAAGAAAATGTGTTCAGACCAGTTCTGGATCTGAAAATTTTGAATCGTTATGTAAGAGTACCAACTTTCAAGATGGTGACTATAAGGACTATTCTGCCTTTTGTTCAGCAAGGACATTATATGTCCACAATAGACTTGCAGGATGCATACCTTCATATTCAGATTCATCCAGAACACTATCAGTTTCTGAGATTCTCTTTTCTAGACAAGCATTACCAATTTGTTGCTCTTCCATTTGGCCTATCAACAGCTCCAAGAATCTTTTCAAAGGTTCTGGGTGCCCTACTATCTGTAATCGGAGAACAGGGTATTGCGGTGTTTCCTTATTTGGACGATATCTTGGTACTAGCTCAGTCTTTACATACTGCAGAATCTCACACAAATCAACTAGTGTTGTTTCTTCGGAAACATGGTTGGAGGATCAATTTACCAAAAAGTTTCTTGATTCCTCAGACAAGGGTCACCTTTTTAGGTTTCCAGATAGATTCAGTGTCCATGACTCTGTCTCTAACAGACATTTGAAATTGGTTGCAGCCTGCCGGCGCCTTCAGTCTCAGTCATTCCCTTCAGTGGCTATGTGCATGGAAGTTTTAGGTCTCATGACTGCAGCATCGGACGCGATCCCCTTTGCTCGTTTTCACATGAGACCTCTACAGCTTTGTATGCTGAATCAATGGTGCAGGGATTATACAAAGATATCACAATTAATATCCTTGAATCCCAATGTACGACACTCTCTGACATGGTGGATAGATCACCATTGTTTGGTTCAAGGGATTCTTTTGTTCGCCCAACCTGGACTGTGATCACAACAGATGCGAGTCTTTCAGGTTGGGGAGCCGTTTGGGGGTCTCTGACAGCACAAGGGGTTTGGAAATCTCAAGAGGCGAGATTACCAATAAATATTTTAGAACTCAGTGCAATTCTCAGGGGTCTTCAGTTCTGGCCTCTACTAAAGAGAGAACCGTTCATTTGTTTTCAGACAATATCACAACTGTGGCTTATGTCAATCATCAGGGTGGGGCTCACAGTCCCCAAGCTATGAAAGAAGTATCTCGGATACTTGCTTGGGCGGAATCCAGCTCCTGTCTAATCTCTGCGGTGCATATCCCAGGTGTAGACAATTGGGAGGCGGATTATCTCAGCCGCCAGACTTTACATCCAGGGGAGTGGTCTCTCCATCCAGATGTGTTTTCTCAGATTGTTCAGATGTGGGGGCTTCCAGAGATAGATCTCATGGCCTCATCTAAACAAGAAACTTCCCAGATACCTGTCCAGGTCCAGGGATGTTCAGGCGGAAGCAGTGGATGCGGTGACACTTCCTTGGTGTTATCAACCTGCTTACATCTTCCCGCCTCTAGTTCTTCTTCCAAGAGTGATATCCAAAATCATCATGGAACAGTCTTTTGTGTTGCTGGTGGCTCCAGCATGGCCACACAGGTTTTGGTATGCGGATCTGGTTCGAATGTCCATTTGCCCGCCTTGGCCACTTTCGTTACTGCCGGACCTACTATCTCAAGGTCCGTTTTTCCATCAGGATCTCAAATCATTAAATTTGAAGGTATGGAAATTGAACGCTTAGTTCTAAGTCATAGAGGTTTCTCTGATTCAGTGATTAATACTATGTTACAAGCTCGTAAATCTGTCTCTAGGAAGATTTATTATAGAGTTTGGAAGGCTTACATTTCATGGTGTTCTTCTCATAAATTTTCCTGGCATTCTTTTAGAATTCCTAGAATTTTGCAGTTTCTTCAGGATGGTCTGATTAAGGGTTTGTCTGCAAGTTCCTTGAAAGGACAAATCTCAGCTCTTTCTGTTTTATTTCACAGAAAAATTGCTATACTTCCTGATATACACTGTTTTGTACAGGCTTTAGTTCGTATTAAGCCTGTCATTAAGTCAATTTCTCCTCCTTGGATTCTTAATTTGGTTCTGAGGGCTTTACAGGCTCCTCCCTTTGACCTATGCATTCTTTGGACATTAAACTACTTTCCTGGAAAGTGTTGTTCCTTTCGGCTATCTCTTCTGCTAGAAGAGTTTCTGAGCTATCTGCTCTTTCTTGTGAGTCTCCTTTTCTGATTTTTCATCAGGATAAGGCAGTTTTGCGGACTTCTTTTCAATTTTTACCTAAGGTTGTGAATTCTAACAACATTAGTAGAGAAATTGTTGTCCCTTCTTTATGTCCTAATCCTAAGAATTCTTTGGAGAGATCCTTACATTCTTTGGATGTGGTAAGAGCTTTGAAATATTATGTGGGAGCTACTAAAAATTTCAGGAAGACTTCTAGTTTATTTGTTTTATTTTCTGGCCCTAGGAAAGGTCAGAAAGATTATGCTGTTTCCTTGGCTTCTTGGTTGAAACTTTTGATTCATCAAGCTTATTTGGAGTCGGGTCAAACCCCGCCTCAGAGAATTACAGCTCATTCTACTAGATCAGTCTCTATTTCATGGGCTTTTAAGAATGAAGCTTCAGTCTATCAGATTTGCAAAGCAGCCACTTGGTCCTCCTTGCATACATTTACTAAATTCTACCATTTTGATGTATTTGCTTCTTCGGAAGCAGTTTTTGTAGAAAAGTTCTTCAGGCAGCTGTTTCAGTTTGATGATTCTGCTTTTTGATTTAAGTTTTTTTCTTTCAAAAGTGAAAATAAAACTTATTTTTGGGTTGTGTATTATTTTCTCAGCGGAATATGGCTGTTTTTGTTTTAGTCCCTCCCTCTCTAGTGACTCTTGAGTGGAAGACTCCACATCTTGGGTATTGATATCCCATATGTCACTAGCTCATGGACTCTTGCCAATTACATGAAAGAAAACATAATTTATGTAAGAACTTACCTGATAAATTCATTTCTTTCATATTGGCAAGAGTCCATGAGGCCCACCCTTTTTATGGTGGTTATGATTTTTTTTTATAAAGCACAATTATTTCCAAATTTCCTTTGATGCTTTCTACTCCTTTCTTTATCACCCCACTGCTTGGCTATTCGTTAAACTGAATTGTGGGTGTGGTGAGGGGTGTATTTATAGGCATTTTGAGGTTTGGGAAACTTTGCCCCTCTTGGTAGGATTGTATATCCCATTTGTCACTTTCTCATGGACTCTTGCCAATTACATGAAAGAAATGAATTTATCAGGTAAGTTCTTACATAAATTATGTTTTTTAGAATAAGGTGGTGGTTGGAGGGAGACGAGTTCTACTTTTTGGAAAGCCAAAATAAATGAATGAAAATTTGAAATGTATAAAAAAGTGTTTATTTTTTACTTTGAGGTCCCTCCCCCAGTCATTCTCTTTGCCTACTAGGAAGAGTAAAGTGAAAGAGATGATAAAATATTAGTTTTTAATTTCTTCAAGCAAGCAAGTTTTTTTTTTTTTTTGCTTTAAATGGTACCGGTGTGTACTATTTACTCTCAGGCAGCAGATGGATGAAAACTTCTGCCTGGAGGATGATGATCTTAGCATTTGTAACTAAGATCCAGTGCTGTTCCCACAGAGGCTGAGGGGTACAAGAAACTTCAGTGTGAGGAACGTTTTCATGCTATATAGCAGTGAGGTATGTTCAGTCATTTTTTCTGGAGAGACTGTGTATTTCAGAAAGGCTGACAGTATCCCCATGAGGCTAAGGGTAAGCAGTAATCCTAAGAGCTATAGAAAGGCATTACTAAGCTTGCATAAGGGGCTAATTACAAAAATCGTTGACACTGAGTTTTAAATGTTTGTGGGCAACTTTATTGAGGGTACACTTGGCTTATTTTTTGGATCTCAGAACCCACATGGCTAGTTTAAAACCGCTCTGGTGCGGTTCTTTGAGGCCGTAGAGACATCGAGTGAGATGGGCGGGGCCTATTTTCGTGCCTCAGATGCGCAGTTTTCACTCAGCAAGCTCCAGCACCTGAGGGCCCTTGTGGATGTTTTGGGTCATCTATTTTTTTTTTTTTTACATTTTTTTTATTTAATTCATTCTTTTAGTATCTCTTATTGAAGGAGCTGCAATGCACAACTGTGGGCTAGCTGAACACATCAGTAAGCCATTGAAATGAGGCATATTTGTGCAGTCACCAATCAGCATCTAGCTCCCAGCTCCTGAGGCTACCCAGTTATGCTTTTCAGCAAACGATACCAAGAGACATAAAGAAATGACATAAGAAGTAAATTAGAAAGTGGTTTTAAAATGGTATGCTCTATCTGAATCATGAAAGAGAAAAAATGGTGTTTAATTTCCATTTAAGGTAGGACTTGAGAAACTCAAGGTACTATGGAGCCACTGGCAACTTCAACTTAAAGGAATATTTTAGTCACAATTAAACTTTCATAATTCAGATAGAGCATGCAATTTTAAGAAACTTTCTAATTTACTGCTATTTTTCGTTGTTCCCTTGGTATCTTTATTTTAAAAAGCATAGAAACCGGGCTTTTTTTGGTTTAGCACCATGGTAGCGCTTAGTGATTGGTGTCAAAATTTAGCCACCAATTGGCAAGCGCTACCCAGGTGCTAAACCAAAAATGGGCCAGATCCTAAGCTTGTATTCAAATAAAGATACCAAGAGAACAAAGAAAAATTGATAATAGGAGTAAATTAGAAAGTTGCTTAAAATTATGTGTTCTTTCTGAAAGTTTTAATTTTGACTAGACTATTCCTTTAAGCACTGGTGTTCCCAAGACACCAGCTGCACCCAAATTTCAAATCAACCTTTTACTGCGTTATATGCGTGTAATTAAAATTTTGTTATCCGTCCATCCATCATGGGGATGGACCGACGTTTCTTGCTCGTAAAGTTATACTGTCTGAGTGTTTTAATGAATTTGTCGAGCCCTTCCTTAAAGGGACAGTAAAATCAAAATTATGCTTTAATGGATTGGATAGAGCAGGCAATCTTAAACATCTTTCCAATTTAATTCTATTATAAATTTGTCTTTATTCTCTTGGTATCTTTTGATAAATAGTGCACTTTTCTTTAACCAGCTGGCAGTAGTGTTGGCAACAATGTTTTTAGAAATGTTAGTTTAGAATAAGCACTTGTCTTTAGCACTCTATGGCTGCAGTGTTTGCATGTATATAGGACATTACTATAAACATTGCTGCCAGATGGCTAAAGACGTGCACGCTCCTGAGCTCACCTAGTATTACTCTTTAACAAAGCATATCAAGAGAATAATGCAAAATTGATAATATAAGTAATTTGGAAAGTTGTTTAAAATCTCATGCTGTATCTAAATCACCAGTTTAATTTTGACTTTACTGTCCCTTTAAGAGGTTGATATTGTTAATTACTTTTGGTTTCTCACTTTTTAATGTTAATTTTATTGCTTATGTTTTTTTCACAGGATATATTCTTATTTATTACAAGACAGCTGAAGGGTCTTGAGGACACCAAGAGTCCACAATTCAACAGATATTTTTACTTACTAGAGGTAATATTTGTTATATCAATTTCAAACTCACATTCTCTGACAACTGTTCATTGCTGACTGACTTTTCAAGCTATGTTTAAAATCACATTGTAAAATTGTGTAAAATATGCAATAAAACTGAGATGTCTTATACAGAGGTCTCCTAAAGGCTGTACTTTATTGTTACAAATTACCTGTTATACGTACTGCAGCGTATTACAGGGACATTATACACATATTTTTGCATAAATGTTTTGTAGATTGATTATTTATATAGCCCATAAAGTTTTTTTTTTTTTTTTTTTTTTAATGGATAGTTTTGCTTATTTTTAAATAACATTGGTCTTATTTTCAGACTCCTAACCAAGCCCCAAAGTTTTATGTGAATACCTACTCCAGCTTGCTCCTGTTTGGGTAAAGGGACTTTTCATATGCAAAAGAAGGGGGGGGGTGGGGAGTGTCTTATTTACTACTTGCAGTAGGCTTTCCAGCTACCTTTTTAACAGAGCTATACTGAGAGCTTCAAAGTAAGTTTTTTTTTTTTTTTGTTAAACAGTTTTATTCTGGATTTTTATATCGGTGTCTGTGCACCTTATTCTTTATAGTAGTGTCTAGTACATGCAGTTATATGTAAATTGGTGTATACTGTCCTATTAAAGGGAGAGTCTATTCAAAATAAAAATTTCATGATTCAGATAGGGCCAGCAATTTTAAACAACAATCAAATTTATTTTTATTATATTTGCTTTGTTCCCTTGGTATTTTTCGTTAAAAGCTAAACCTAGGGGGGCGTGTCTGGTCAGCAATGGCACTCAGTCCCATTTTCAGAAGCTCCAGTCTAACTCTTCTAAATACCTTTTGATTTATGCCAAAATCTGGAAAAAATATCTCAGAATAGTTAAGTGGCACTTATGCTGATACCTACAGATCAGTTGGACACTATCTACAACTCCTCCATGAATTTTGAGACCTGAACCGGACCGTCGAGGCCTTAGGCTGTGGCCTATTCAAGAAACCGCTACAACAGGGTCACAGTGTGGCTCCTTTATACCTTGATAGGATCCAGGGTTAATATCCTCTGAAGGGGGTTTATTGAACATTTGGGGTTACTTAATCAGTGTATTAATTATTTACATGCTGCTTTGTGGTTTTTTCCTGGGCTGATAGACTGTGTTTTTGGCTGGAACAAACAGGTTTCACTTTTAAGTTTCACTTTCGTTTTTGAAAGTGTTGCACAGCTCCTATTACTTGCTGTACTTGTAATAACAGGGTAAGTACTGTCTTGCACTCAATGTGACCGGGTGTGGTCTATGTTCATTTCCTCCATTCCGGCTGAGACTTGAACCTGAGGAGAGCGTTTCCTCTGTTAACTGTCTGGGTCTAGGAGGTGGTGAGTTCCCCAGCCATTGGGAGTATAAAGGTGCAGTTTTCTATAATTTAATTTTTTTTTTATTTGTGCCCTTCTGTGGGTATAACCTGAGTTATGGTTGACTCTGACATGTTAGAAGGTACTCCTTCTGTACTAAATCATACCTATTTATATTGTGAGGAGGCCGTGGTATTGCCGCCCACTCAATTATGTTCCACATGCTTTAACACCGTTATAAAGTCTAAGAAGGGAGACAAGCCTCCTTCCTTCCCCGTAGCACATCTAATCCTCCTTCCTGCAGACTTTGCCGCAAAGTTACAAACGGCGGTGTCTGCGGCCCCTCAGTGCTTTACCTCGCTCTAACAAACGCAAGAGAGAGGTTAAATATAGCTCTCCTGACCCGGAGTCATCTAAATATTTATCGGATTTAGCTATCATGTCCCAGTTATCCGATGAGTTAACCTCTGTAGCTTCAGAGGGAGAACTTTCTGGTTCGGAGTCCTTAGCGTCTAAGGCTCCTGCTGCGGAGGAACCATCCTTTAGATTTAAAATTGAGCACTTGCGTTTTTTATCAAATCAGGTTCTGTCTAAGTTGGAGGTTCCAGAGGCCACGCTTCCTGAAGAACCTACGATACCTAAATTAGACAGTTTACGAAAACAGGGAAGTTCCTTTGACTTTTCCTGTGCCGGTTAAGATGGAGAACATTATTAAGAATGAATGGGAAAGAATTGGTTCTTCCTTTTCCCCCTCGTCTACTTTTAAAAAGTTGGTCCCGGTCCCGGACTCTCAACTGGATTTGTGGGGCTCCATTCCTAAGGTGGATGGTGCTATCTCTTCGCTTGCTAAACGTACTACTATACCTCTTGAGGATAGTTTTGTTCAGTGAGCTGATGGATAAGAAAATGGAAACCTTTCTGAGAAAGATCTTTCAAAATAAAATTTTTTTGTTTCAACCGGTTGCCGGAGCAGCTACCTACTATGTGCGACTCTTTGTTGGAACTCATTTAAGTGGAGTCTCCCCTCGAGGATATTCAAGATAGAATTAAAGCTCTGAGAATTGCTAATTCTTTTATATGTGATGCGAACATGCAAATTATTTGCCTAAATGCAAAGGCCTCTGGCTTTGCGATCCAAGCCCGCTGGGCGCTCTGGTTAAAGTCGTGGTCTGCGGATATGACTTCTAAGTCCAGACTCCTTTCTCTTCCCTTCAAGGGAAAGATTTTATTTGGTCGAAGCCTAGACTCTATTATTTCTAAGGTTACCGGAGGCAATGGTGCCTTCCTACCTCAAGATAAGAAAAACAAGTCTAAGGGATGACAATTTGTTCTGACAAATCCCGATGACAACAATCATCCACCAAGCCCGAGCAACAAAGCCGGCTCATTCATGGAATAAATCCAAGCAGAATAAGAAGCCTGCCGAAAACAAATCAGCATGAAGGGGCAGCCCCCGATCCGGGATTGGATTGTGTAGGGGGCAGACTGTGTCTCTTCTTCTATAAGATACGACAAGTAAACTGATTCATCCTTTACTTGTGGGATATTATCCTCCTGCTAACAGGAAGTGGCAAAGAGCACCACAGCAGAGCTGTTTATATAGCTCCTCCCTTGACTCCACCCCCCAGTCATTCACTTTACCCTTCCTAGTACTTAGAGTAGGCAAAGAGAAAGAGGTGATAAAATGTTAGTTTTTATTTTCTTCAAGCAAGAATTTTTTATTTTAAATGGTACCGTGTACTATTTTCTCTCAGGCAGCAGATGGGTGAAGACTTCTGCCTGGAGGCTGATGATCTTAGCATTTGTCACTAAGATCCAGAGCAGTTCCCACAGAATGGCTGAGGAGTACTTAAAGGGCCATGATACCCACATTTTTTCTTTCATGATTTAGAAAGAGAATAGATTTTTAAACCTCTTTCTAATTTACTTCTATTATCTAATTTTGTTTTATTCTCTTGATATTCATTGCTGAAAAGCATATCTAGATATGCTCAGTAGCTGCTAATTGGTTGCTGCACATAGAAGCCTCATGTGATTGGCTCACCCATGTGCATTGCTTTTTCTTCAAATAAGGATATCTAAAAAATTAAGCAAAATAAATAGAAGTAAATTGTAATGTTTAAATTAGTATGTTCTATCTGAATCATGAAAGAAAGATTTTGAGTTTAGTGGCCCTTTAAGAAACTTCAGTGTGAGGAACTTTTTTCATGCTATAAGCAGTGAGGTATGTTCAGTCATTTTTTTCTGGAGAGACTGTGGTATTTCAGAATTGGCTGACAGTATCCCCATGAGGGTAAGCAGTAATCCTAAAAGATATAGAGGGGTATTACTAAGCTTGCATAATAGGGGCTAAGAAAAAATGGTTGACACTGAGTTTGAATGTTTGTGGGCAAACGTTTATTTAACTGGGAGTGCTGATAACGTTTTTGTAACTTTTTTTATGCTTAAATGAGAGGGTACACTTGGCTTCTTTTTTTGTTTAGGAACACACATGGCTAGTTTGAGAGCGCTCTGGTGCGGTTCATTTGGGCTGAGAGACATCGAGTGAGATGGGCGGGGCCTATTTCCGCGCCTCAGTTGCGCAGTTGTATTTGACAGGCAAGCAGCAAGCTCCAACCCCGGTGGGCCCTTGTGAGAGTATTGGGCCAAATCAAAGCTTTAACCCTGTTTTACAGATCGCTGAGGGCAGGTAGGCGCCACAGCAGGGCTGTGGCGAGGTGCAGGGGGTGTTTTTTCTGGATTTTAACGTTTATTAATTATCCGTTTTTTCCAGTAAGGGTTAAGTGTGGGGCAAACTTAGCTGCATAGTTTGAATGCTTATATAATTAAATTGAAACAATTTGATTGTTTTAAAGCAGTTTTTCAAAACGTGTATGCTTTTTTTTCTCTTAAAGGCGCAGTACTGTTTTTTAAGATGGTTATTTTTTCACTAAATAAAGTGTTTTCAAGCCTTTGTGGTCATTACTAGTCTGTTAAACATGTCTGACATTGAGGAAAGCCAATGTTCAATGTGTTTAGAAGCCGTCTAAAAGATAGGGGCGCCCTAAATAGATTACTAAGTGTAATAAAGTGAAATGAGAAATTAGCACTCAATATGCTATGTGATATATGTAATAATATATATAGTATATACCAAAGAGATACAATGTGAGAAATATAGATTATTGTTGCATATACATACTATTAATCAAGTGTTAAAACAAAATAACATTGATGAAACTATAATAAAGTCTATAATAGAACTATAATAAAGTCTTTGGATAGTGGAAATGATGGTACTAAGGCAGCAATCTGTAGGGGATCCGGCCTGGATCCAAGAAGGTAATCTATAAACGAGAGAAGAGACAGATGCGCCACATGGCCCAATATTGTTTGATCCAAAAAGGTTAAACGAGCAGGTTGTATTAAATTAGACTCACAATCTTAGGAGCACTCCAGTTAGTGCAATAGGAACAGTCTGGGATCTATAACAGTCACCCAGCAGACCGAACTCTTGGTGAGATGATGGATAATCTGTGAGAAAAATTCAAAAAGACACAGAGGTGCCTATATGGCCTAGTACAGTCTTGAACCAGGGAGCAGTGGTATATGTGGTAATATATATACTCACAAAGGGTAATGCATCTCCATTGATGCTATTCAGACAGGAAGGGATCAATACAGTCACCCAACAGACTACGACAAGGCTTCCACAGGAGGCAGACAGCAGCGGTCCAATGGACCAAGAGAGATCCAAATAATACACAGTAGCAAGTGTTTAAGATAAAATAGTATCAACTTTACTAACAAATATTAAAATCAAGCGACGCGTTTCTCAGCAGCTAGCTGTTTCATCAGGCTTATAAAATGTAACTTAAACACTTGCTATATATAGACCACATTTCTATCAGTATGATTAGCAACCCCTGTGAGAGGAGTGGCTACAGGCAACTCCCTCACAGATGAGCCTATCAGCACTTAGTATGTAAAAAATAACAAACATAATTTAAAACTAACTTAAATGTTGATTCATCACATTTGAATCTACTAGCATTCAGTTCATTAGACAATACAAAAACAAAATAAAACTGAACATTAATATATATTCACAATGCAAGTTTAAATTTCTCACAGTTGTTATCTCATGGATGTTCGCTATACCAGGGATAATGTTTTCATATCTCAATATATCATTTGTGCAATGTGTTATAAATAGTTTAGATCAAAGTCCCTATTAAAGGAATAAAGCTAAGGACTATATGTTTTCCGTACCTCTTCAACTTTTACTCTATTTGCTTGAATAAATTCTGTATAACGGTCTCAGAGTTGTCTGTGTGATGGCGTATTTTCATACATGTTAGCGTTCACCAGTAGTCTTTGCGCATGTGTGTGATGTCATCCATCAAAATACTGCGCTATATTGTATCTTCCAAACGTATTAGTACCTTATAGTGCACCAATGCCGTATGTGATTATAAACCTAACTATGTTGTAATATTCTCTAATGTAACTGATATACATTCCTACCAGGAGGGGCAAAGTTTCCCAAACCTCAAAATGCCTATAAATACACCCCTCACCAAACCCACAAATCAGTTTTACAAACTTTGCCTCCTATGGAGGTGGTGAAGTAAGTTTGTGCTAGATTCTACGTTGATATGCGCTCCGCAGCAGGTTGGAGCCCGGTTTTCCTCTCAGCGTGCAGTGAATGTCAGAGGGATGTGAGGAGAGTATTGCCTATTTGAATTCAATGATCTCCTTCTACGGGGTCTATTTCATGGGTTCTCTGTTATCGGTCGTAGAGATTCATCTCTTACCTCCCTTTTCAGATCGACGATATACTCTTATATATACTATTACCTCTACTGATTCTCGTTTCAGTACTGGTTTCTACTACTTGTAGATGAGTGTCCTGGGGTAAGTAAGTCTTATTTTCTGTGACACACTAAGCTATGGTTGGGCACTTTTATATGAAGTTCTAAATATGTGTTCAAACATTTATTTGCCTTGACTCAGGATGTTCAACGTTCCTTATTTCAGACAGTCAGTTTCATATTTGGGATAATGCATATGGATTAATCAATTTTTTTCTTACCTTAAAATTTGACTTTTTCCCTGTGGGTTATTAGGCTCGCGGGGGCTGAAAATGCTTCATTTTATTGCGTCATTCTTGGCGCAGACTTTTTTGGCGAAAAAAAATAAAAAAAAATTCTGTTTCCGCCGTCATACGTGTCGCCGGAAGTTGCGTCATTTTTTTGACGTTTTTTTGCGCCAAAAGTGTCGGCGTTCCGGATGTGGCGTCATTTTTGGCGCCAAAAGCATTTAGGCACCAAATAATGTGGGCGTCTTTTTTGGCGCTAAAAAATATGGGCGTCACTATTGTCTCCACATTATTTAAGTCTCATTATTTATTGCTTCTGCTAGAAGCTTGTTCACTGGCATTTTTTTCCCCATTCCTGAAACTGTCATTTAAGGAATTTGATCAATTTTGCTTTATATGTTGTTTTCTATTACATATTGCAAGATGTCTCCGTTTGTCCCTGAGTCAGAAGCCACTTCTGGAAAATTGCTTAACTGAGTTTCAGTTCTACCAAAGCTAAGTTCATTTATTTTAAATGTTATAAATGTTTATCTTTAGCTATGGTTTGTATTAAGTTATTATGATATACTTTTACATGCAGATTCCATTAGTATTTATGCTTTATACATTTCCATTCTTAAGTACAAGAAATGTTTAGTAGATTTATAAGAAATATTTTTTCTGATTAAGGCTTTGTCTGACTTCGTGCCTTCTAATACAATTTTTTTTATTATTGAAGTTTCAAATGACCAACAACATACTGATTTATCCTTCTCTGATGATGATTTTTTCTCTTTCAGAAATTCTCTTCAACAGATATTGACACTAACAAATCTACTTTTTTATATAAATTTTTTATTATTAAAGTACATTTGTTCTTTGTTGAAGAGGTGTTGATTATTTTGGATATTAAGGTAACTAGTTCTTTAAAACTAGCTGACAATATTTCTGCCCTTTTTCTTCTGTGATTTCAGAGGTTTTCCTTCCAATTCCCCATACTAGGGAATGGAATATGCTGAGAATTTTCTTTTATTTTTAAACTATATTCTTTGTCAGCAGTTGAATTTAATTTGGAGGGTTCTCCAATTTATTGGAGCTATCTCTACTCCTACTAATTATGCTATTGTTGTTATAGCAAAATAGTATTTATTTTCCTTTATATAGTTATATCTTATTTATGGAAAATTATTTAGTTTCAGGTACTTTTCTAAGTATCAGATTATGATTTATTTTAGCATTGTTAAAGGGACAACATTTACTAGACTAGGTGCTGTTGCATTTGTCTTGTTGTTTTGCATTTTGCAAGTCCTCTGTTTTGACTGGTCCTTTAAACTGGACTATCATGCTAATGATTTAATTTGTGTCTTCATTTTATTGAATATATTCACAAATGAGGGTTTATCTATGTCTTTAGCTATTTTAGCTAGAAGAATTTTGTGTTTTTTTAAAAAACAAAAACAAAAAAACCCCCCAAAAACCAAAGAAAATCCATATTTCTTTTGTTCTAAGATAATCAATTATAATTGGATTTAATTCTTAACTGTTACTATGGGCTTCAAGATTGAGTTCTAAGACTAAACTTTAAGCTTATATTAGTTTGGTTGTTCTTATTAAGGAACGAATTCCTGAGTTCTTTCCCAAGTAATATGTTTATAATTGGGGTTCGAAATCAGCTCCCTAATATTGCGATGTACGTGCCGTATTCCAGCTTGGCTGGTAAGGGGCAGGTTAAGACTTCTTTGAAATTTATTTGGTTCTATTCTGTCCAAATTTCTTTGATTTTATTCCAGTAAGGCTAACACTTTCTTTCAGTGTGTTTCTGTCCTATATATTTTGGATACTGTTGAAGCATGGCTCAAGCGCTGCTCAGACCTGGAATCTTCTGGGGTATTTCTTCCAGTTCTTTTTCTAGGAACTGGGTTTTGGAGTTTTATTCAAACTATTCTGCCTTTTTTATGGTCATTGATAGCATTATTTGTTTTCATTAGATACAATAAATGCATATTCTTCATTTTTCTGTTTTCATTCAGATTATTTCCTGTGGATGCGGAATCTCATATGTTTCACTTGCTCTTCAGGACATAGAGGATCTTTTTTTCAAAAGCTCTTGATTCCTCACGCAAGGGTCACCTTTTTTAGGTTTCCAGATGGTTTCTGTCGCTATCTTTGTCTCTATCAGACAAGGGACAATTTGATTTGGGTTCCGTCTGTCGGTACCTTTAGTCTCTATTTCCTTCAGTTGCTATATATGCATAGAAGTTTTAACAGCATTGGATTCAATTCCCTTTGCTCATTTTCAATGGAAAGATCCTTTCCAGCTTTTTATGAGTGTTGTTTCTTCAAGAACATGGTTGGAGGATCAATTAACCAAAAAGTTTGTTGATTCCTCAGACAAGAGTAACCTTTTTTTAGATTTCCGAATAGATTCAGTGTCCATGTCTCTGTTTCTGTTGGATTAGAGACGTCTGAAATTGGTTTCAGCTTATCGAAACCTTCAGTCTCAATCATTCCCTTCGGTAGCCTTATGCATGGAAATTCTAGGTTCTTATGACTGCTGCATTGGACGTGTTCCCCTTTGCTCATTTTCACATGCGACCTCTTCAGCTCTGTATGCTGAACCGGTGGTGCTGGGATTATACAAAGATATCTCATTTAATATCTTTAAAACCGATTGTACGACACTCTCTGACGTGGTGGACAGATCACCATTGTTTAGTTCAGGGGGCTTCTTTTGTTCTTCCGACCTGGACTGTAATTTCAACAGATGCAAGTCTTACAGGTTGGGGAGCTGTGTGGGGGTCTCTGACGGCACAAGGGGTTTGGGAATCTCAGGAGGTGAGATTACCGATCAATATTTTGGAACTCTGTGCAATTTTCAGAGCTCTTCAGTCTTGGCCTCTTCTAAAGAGAGAATCGTTCATTTGTTTTCAGACAGACAATGTCACATCTGTGGCATATATCAATCATCAAGGAGGGACTCACAGTCCTCTGGCTATGAAAGAAGTATCTCGAATTCTGGTATGGGCGGAATCCAGCTCCTGTCTAGTTTCTGCGGTTCATATCCCAGGTATAGACAATTGGGAAGCGGATTATCTCAGTCGCCAAACGTTGCATCCGGGCGAATGGTCTCTTCACCCAGAGGTATTTCTTCAGATTGTTCAAATGTGGGGACTTCCAGAAATAGATCTGATGGCCTCTCATCTAAACAAGAAACTTCCCAGGTATCTGTCCAGATCCAGGGATCCTCAAGCGGAAGCAGTGGATGCATTGTCACTTCCTTGGAAGTATCATCCTGCCTATATCTTTCCGCCTCTAGTTCTTCTTTCAAGAGTGATCTCCAAGATTCTGAAGGAATGCTCGTTTGTTCTGCTGGTAGCTCCAGCATGGCCTCACAGGTTTTGGTATGCGGATCTTGTCCGGATGGCTTCTTGCCAACCGTGGACTCTTCCGTTAAGACCAGACCTTCTGTCGCAAGGTCCTTTTTTCCATCAGGATCTCAAATCCTTAAATTTTAAAGGTATGGAGATTGAACGCTTGATTCTTAGTCAAAGAGGTTTCTCTGACTCTGTGATTCATACTATGTTACAGGCTCGTAAATCTGTATCTAGAGAGATATATTATAGAGTTTGGAAGACTTATATTTCTTGGTGTCTTTCTCATCATTTTTCCTGGCATTCTTTTAGAATTCCGAGAATTTTACAGTTTCTTCAGGATGGTTTAGATAAAGGTTTGTCTGCAAGTTCCTTGAAAGGACAAATCTCTGCTCTTTCTGTTCTTTTTCACAGAAAGATTGCTATTCTTCCTGATATTCGTTGTTTTGTTCAAGCTTTGGTTCGTATAAAGCCTGTTATTAAGTCAATTTCTCCTCCTTGGAGTTTGAATTTGGTTCTGGGGGCTCTTCAAGCTCCTCCGTTTGAACCTATGCATTAATTGGACATTAAATTACTTTCTTGGAAAGTTTTGTTCCTTTTGGCCATCTCTTCTGCCAGAAGAGTTTCTGAATTATCTGCTCTTTCTTGTGAATCTCCTTTTCTGATTTTTCACCAGGATAAGGCGGTGTTGCGAACTTCTTTTGAATTTTTACCTAAGGTTGTGAATTCCAACAACATTAGTAGAGAAATTGTGGTTCCTTCATTATGTCCTAATCCTAAGAATTCTAAGGAGAAATCATTGCATTCTTTGGATGTAGTTAGAGCTTTGAAATATTATGTTGAAGCTACTAAGACTTTCCGAAAGACTTCTAGTCTATTTGTTATCTTTTCCGGTTCTAGGAAAGGTCAGAAGGCCTCTGCCATTTCTTTGGCATCTTGGTTGAAATCTTTAATTCATCATGCTTATGTCGAGTCGGGTAAAACTCTGCCTCAAAGGATTACAGCTCATTCTACTAGGTCAGTTTCTACTTCCTGGGCGTTTAGGAATGAAGCTTCGGTTGATCAGATTTGTAAAGCAGCAACTTGGTCTTCTTTGCATACTTTTACTAAATTCTACCGTTTTGATGTGTTTTCTTCTTCTGAAGCTGTTTTTGGTAGAAAAGTTCTTCAGGCAGCTGTTTCAGTTTGAATCTTCTGCTTATATTTTCAGTTTTTTTCATTATAAAATTTAAAAAATTAAATTATTTTGGGTGTGGATTATTTTTCAGCGGAATTGGCTGTCTTTATTTTATCCCTCCCTCTCTAGTGACTCTTGCGTGGAAAGATTCACATCTTGGGTAGTCATTATCCCATACGTCACTAGCTCATGGACTCTTGCTAATTACATGAAAGAAAACATAATTTATGTAAGAACTTACCTGATAAATTCATTTCTTTCATATTAGCAAGAGTCCATGAGGCCCACCCTTTTTTTGTGGTGGTTATGATTTTTTGTATAAAGCACAATTATTCCAATTCCTTATTTTTTATGCTTTCGCACTTTTTCTTATCACCCCACTTCTTGGCTATTCATTAAACTGATTTGTGGGTGTGGTGAGGGGTGTATTTGTAAGCATTTTGAGGTTTGGGAAACTTTGCCCCTCCTGGTAGGAATGTATATCCCATACGTCACTAGCTCATGGACTCTTGCTAATATGAAAGAAATGAATTTATCAGGTAAGTTCTTACATAAATTATGTTTTATCAGTGTGTTTGATTTTCACTTATACATATGTGGGCTGACGCTGGGAGATGCGGGTTTGCTGTCCATGAGCTGGTGTTAGATCAAAAAAATAACAGGCCTGGCAGAGAGCTATATTTATGGTTGTTGCACTTTTATTGTTAAAGTGTGTATTATGAGGGGCACATGGCGTTTTTTTACATTTTATGTTGAGATATCCGACATGTTGGTTTTCGGCCCATGCGGGCTTCGGTGCGACTTGAGTTACGCCCACTGTGGGCGGGGCCTAATTTATTGCTCCGGTGCTGGGCTCCGGTGGGGCCTAAGTTATTTTGTACTCCAAGGGTACAGAGGGACTTAGGAGCGATATCTAAGCCGAAGCAGTGTGATCTGGGGGCAGGTAGGCACCACAGCAGAGCTGTGGCCCGGTGCAGGGGCCTAAACTTGATAGACTTGTTAAGCTTCATAAAAGTTGATATAATTTGATAAATAACATTGCAAACAAGCAGTGCTATATTGTAAAGTCTATTTGGACACATAAGGGCAATTTTTATTACCGCAAACGCTGTTTTGCTGATAACAGAAACATTTTGCGCTTTTATTATTTAAAGGCGCAGTACACATTTTAGTTCAAAATTTTTGTCTGTAATTTGACTTCAGAGCTCAATATATCAAGTAAAGAACGACTATTATTGCCATTGCTAGTCTGTTTAACATGTCTGAACTTGAGGAAACTACTTGTTCTATGTGTTTAGATGCCATTGTGGAACCCCCTCTTACTTTTTGTCCCTCATGTACTGAAAGAGCCTTAAAATGTAAAGATTTTCTTTAAGGAAAGTGTGTCTAAGGATGCTAAACAGTCTGATGAGAATCAGGGTATGCCGCTACTTTCTCCCTAAGCGTCACAACCTTTAACGCCCACCCAAGCGACGCTAGGTTCTTCAACCGCGTCCACTTCATTTACACTGCAGGATATGGCTGCAGTTATGTCATCTACCCTTACAAATGTTTTGTCTAAGTTGCCAGTATTGCAGGGCAAACGCAGCAGGACGCAGGCCTCTCTGATCCCTGCAACTTCTGATGCTTTGATGGCTATTTCCGATGTACCCTCACAGGTTTCTGAAAGAGAATTTCGGAAATTATTACGTTTGAAAGGGAAAGACCGGGTATCCCGTGCTCACCTTCTCCTAACTTTAAGAAAATGTATCCCATATCTGACACTGTTCGGGACTCTTGGCAGACAGTCCCTAAGGTGGAGGGAGCTATATCTACCCTGGCTAAGCGTACTACTATTCCTATTGAGGACAGTTGTGCTTTCAAAGACCCTATGGATAAAAAATTGGAGGGTCTTCTAAAGAAGTTATTTATTCATCAGGGTTTTCTGTTACAACCGATGGCCTGAATTGTGCCTGTCACAACTGCGGCTGCCTTCTGGTTTGACGCCTTAGCAGACTCTCTTAAGACTGAGACTCCTTTAGAGGAAATTTTAGATAGAATTAAGGCTCTTAAGCTGGCTAATTCTTTTATTACTGACGCCGCCTTTCAGATTGCCAAGTTGGCGGCTAAGAATGCCGGATTTGCCATTTTAGCGCGTAGAGCCTTATGGTTAAAGTCTTGGTCTGCTGATGTGTGATTCGGGCCTGATTTAAAAGAAATCATTTCTGACATTACGGGAGTTAAGGGTCATCTCCTACCTCAGGATAAAGCAGCTAAACTGAGGGGTAAACAAAATAATTTTCGTTCCTTTCGGAATTTCAAAGGAGTCCCCGCTTCTTCTTCCGCTAAACAGGAAGGAAATTTTGCTCATGCCAAGACCGTCTGGAGACCCAACCAGGCTTGGAACAAAGGTAAACAACCCAAGAAGCCCCCTGCTGCTCCCAAGACAGCATGAAGGGGCGGCCCCCAATCCGGGACCGGATCTAGTAGGGGGCAGACTTTCTCTTTACCCAGGCTTGGGTAAGAGATGTTCAGGACCCCTGGAGACTGGAAATCGTGTCCCAAGGGTATCAACTGGAATTCAAAAATTCTCTCCCAAGGGGAGGTTTCTTCTTTCACGATTGTTTGTAGACCAGATAAAAAGAGAGGCGTTCTTACATTGTGTAAAAGAACTCTCTACTATGGGAGTAATTTGTCCCGTTCCAATACTGGAACATGGACAGGTTTTACTCAAATCTTTTCGTGGTTCCCAAAAAAAAGGGAACACTCAGACCCATTTTAGATCTCATGAGTCTAAACAAGTTTCTCAGAGTCCCATCCTACAAGATGGAGACTATTCGAACAATTCTACCTTTGATCCAGGAGGGTCAATATTTGACTACCGTGGACTTGAAGGATGCATACCTTCATATTCCTATCCACAAGGATCATCATTAGTTCCTACGGTTTGCCTTCCTGGACAAACATTTTCAGTTTGTGGCTCTTCCCTTCGGTTGGCCACAGCACCCAGAATCTTCACGAAGGTTCTAGGGTCCCTTCTGGAAGTTCTCAGTCCGCGGGGTATTGCAGTGGCGCCTTATCTAGACGATATTTGGATCCAGGCGTCGTCTTACCATCTGACAGTCCTCAGAAAGGACAGAACCATGTCTGTATGAGACTAACGGGTGGAAGGTGAATCTAGAAAAGAGTACACTAATTCCACAGACAAGGGTTCCCTTCTTGGGAACTCTAATAGATTCCATATCCATGAACATTTTCAGACAGAAGATTCTGAATGTATGCCGAGCCCTTCAGTCAAATCCACGGCCATCAGTGGCTCAGTGCAAGAAGGTAATAGGATTGATGGTGGCGGCAATGGACATCATTCCATTTGCTCGTTTTCATCTCAGACAGCTACAACTTAGCATGCTCAGGCAGTGGAATGGAGATAATGCAAATTTGGCTCCTCAGATAGATCTGGATCAGGAGGTAAGAGACTCTCTTCTTTGGTGGTTGTTGCTGTATCATCTGTCCCAAGGGACGTGCTTCCGAAGACCCTCATGGGTGATAGTTACAACGGACGCCAGTCTACTAGGTTGGGGTGCAGTCTGGAATTCCCCGAAGGCTCAGGGTGTGTGGACTCGGTCGGAGTCTCTACTTCCAATCAATATTCTGGAATTGAGAGCAATATTCAATGCACTTCAGGCTTGGCCTCAGTTGGCTTAGGCCAAATTCATCCGTTTTCAGTCGGACAACTTCACGACTGTGGCTTACATCAATCATCAGGGATGAACAAGGAGTTCCTTAGCGATGACAGAAGTATCCAAGATAATTTGGTGGGCGGAGGCTCACTCTTGTTATCTGTCAGCAATCTACATCCCAGGAGTGGACAATTGGGAAGTGGACTTTTTAAGCAGACAGGCGTTTCATCTGGGGGAGTGGGAACTCCATCCGGAGGTATTTGCCACCCTGATTCCCAGATGGGGCAGACCGGAATTGGATCTGATGGCGTCTCGTCAGAATGCCAAGCTCCCAAGATACCGATCCAGGTCAAGGGATCCTCAGGCCGAACTGATAGATGCCTTGGTCATTCAACCTAGCTTATGTGTTTCCACCGTTTGCTCTCCTTCCCGGGTGATTGCTCGGATCAAACAGGAGAGGGCTTCAGTAATTCTAATCGCTAAAGATGGAAAGAGGGCGCCTCATAGCGTGATACTGTTTTTTCAGGTGGATGTGTGCTGTAAGATATTGCGCTTACCAGAATGTATTGCACTGTGCTGTGACCAGTGCAAATCCGCTTGCTAGCACTTAGCAGTGGCTAGTACACTGAAGACGGTTCACCTCCCTGTGACCACCTCTTGGTTTGGATGCTGTGACCACCTCTCGGTTTGAATGTTGCACCGTTATGGGGAAAGTCAGTCTGCTTTCTGTGCCAATGAAAGCGCTGGAACCAAGAATAAGAACAACTTCCGAATAAAATATAAAATGCTTTATTCTATGACGCGTTTCTCAACCACAGGCTGGTTGTTTCATCAGATAAAAAGCAAATAAAAATGGTTACAATTAGTAACAATATATACACAATGTGTTTCGTCAAAACGGAAGTTGTCACTAGTATTAAAACCAATGAATGATCCACAAAGAAAATCAAACTTACAAGCCGATGCGTATTCACAGCTGTTAAACATAAAATCTTAACCATTCAAATCTGTGAGTGATCACAAGGTGGCTATTAGAAAACATAAAACAGTAATTCTGTCAAATAGTTTCAATTTGTAAAAATATACCAAGTTCACACACATTTGTATCTCACCTAATTGTAATTTGGATAATTCGTCAAATTTTTACTAACATTTGTGTGCACAATTTTTTTATATATTAAAAATATAAAAAAAAGTAATAAAATATTTATGCGCTATGTTAAAGCCCTCAATATTCTTATATGGATGGCGCATATTAACATACCATTCCCTGGCCTTTGGATTTAACACATAACATTTTCGAAAGTAACAGCTTTAGCAGAAATAAAATTGCCCGGCATGTTAACCCTCAATAGTTAGCCTGATTTATCTAAACTGTTGTTTGAATATACTTATTAAATATTGATAAGATGTTGTGCATTAATGTGATTAAGAGTATGTTTTATTCTACAGGCACTCTTGTTAGGAGTACGTTTATTCTACAGGCACTCTTGCACATATATATATATATATATATATATATATATATATAAAAAAATGAAATATATGTTAACCCCAAATTGAGCAATCTTCTAGTCGGCGCTGACTTAAGAATTCGTCAGTAATCTAAAAAGTGAATGTGTTAATATTTGTATGTTATTTATACACAAGGAATCTTTTGTGTATAATGATCAAATGTTGAGTGCTTGCTAACCCTAAGTGACACTAATCCATTATGAGCTAGCTAACCATTAATGGTCATTTGAATAATGTCTATTTGGAATGATTCCAAAACAATAAATGTTTGGACAATTCCAAATAAATTCGTATAGATAGGTGTTCCATAACCATGAGCATAGAGCCAAAGAGCCCATTATTTTAAATATCTCAGTGAAAGAGAAATATGAGAAAGATAACAAAATTGTGAAATGAGTAAATGATTTTGTAGTTTATTCCTATTATAATGTGTGCCAATAATGATATACATAAATCTATGGTACAATGAGCAAACAGAATTATCAAAATAATAAGTCTTTCGTGATGGAAATGTATGATGATGGATGTATGTACAATGTATGTAATGATGGATGTATGTGAAAAGTGTAAATGAATCTGATATAGATGACTGTAATGTAGTGCGTGTTTTGTGTAAGTGGCCTTTTCTCTTGTAAGATGTATCGAGTCCACGGATTCATCCTTACTTGTGGGATATTCTCCTCCCCTACAGGAAGTTGGCAAAGAGAGCACCCACAGCAGAGCTGCCTATATAGCTCCCCCTTAGCTCCACCCCCCAGTCATTCTCTTTGCCCACTCTAAGTAACTAGGAAGTGCAGAGCGAGTGTGGTGACAAAAATGTTAATTTTTTATTTCTCAAGCAAAAGTTTATTTTAAATGGTGCCGGTGTGTACTATTTACTCTTTGGCAGAAAAAGAGATGAAGATTTCTGCAAGGAGGATTATGATCTTAGCACTTTGTAACTAAGATCCACTGCTGTTCTCAAAAGGGCTGAAGAGTACAGGAAACTTCAGTTGGGGGAACGGTTTGCATGCTAAGCTGCATATGAGGTATGTTCAGTCTGTTTTTCTAGACAGACTGTGTTTATTCTAGAAAAGGCTGGCAATATCCCCATGGGGAAAGGGTAAGCTATATTCAGACACTTGGATAGGAATTTCAGCTTGCTTGAAGGGCTCATTTGTTACTGGTGACACTGTTAGGAAAAAACGCAGACAAAATATGATTTTGATCTAACATAAAAATAAACCTTTGTCAAATGTGATACTAAACTTTAGCATTAACATAGACAGATCTTAGAGTATATCAACAGAATCCAGATTACATCAAAATAACTAAAGACATCAATGAAAAGACTTGACAGATATCAGGAGAACATAGTCAACATTAAAAACAAAAAACTACAGAGATCATGAGGATTATGTTAATGACTGTGTCTATTCCTTTAATCGCAAGGGTGATACGCAGGAAGACACAACCATTTATCCAAAAGCTCAAAGTGAATGGAAAAAGGTGCAATATGGGAAAAATAAGAAAATGAAGGTTTCTCACAACCATACTAACACAAACCATAATTATACACGCCCCAGTCATTTAGATAACAGAAATCATTGGCACAACAATAGAACACCTAACACATCATATGATAAATCATATACACATACATATGATTCCAGAGGGAATTTTCAAAACACAACATTTTTTTTCCTCTTACCAATCCCACCAGACACAGCACCACAACAGACCTTCACATTCATATCACTCACAATTATCAGGGAGAGCACACACAAACACCAGAAATCACCCATCTGAATATTCTACCAACACAACCAACCGTTAACAAGATTTCAATACACCTAGTCCTAATCCTTTTAAACAACACAATATGGGATCCATGATTCACAATCAGAATCCACACCATGTCACTGCACACTACAAATCACACCATGATCATTTTGAGCATCCCAACAGATTCAGTGTTCTATCCACAGAACATAAGGGCTCAGTCCCTGATTTAGAAAGCCCAAGCACTAGTAATACTCCCCCCCCCTTTTTTTAGGGGCAGGTCCCTCCATGAGAATCGAGGGACCCCAAATAAGATCAGGAAAAAGACCCCATATTCTAGAAAACGAGGCTCCAGAGGCAGAGCCCTTGCCGCCAAGGAAAAGAAATTATCCAGATTAGACCAAGGAATTTTCAACCTGTCCTCATATGAATGGTCTGTCTATCCCTGAAAAAAAGAGTATTGAAACAAGGTCTATCCTTTTGTCCTTAAAACACACCAAAAATGTTTGATATCTTTGTAGATTTAAACAACTTTACACGAAAACTAACATTGCAAAAATATTTTGCAAACAAAAAATTGAAAACTAACAAAATAGAAACTTCTAATACACAACTAATATTGACTGATTCTATGCCAGCAAACAATAACATCGTTTGTCTGGTTTCGGAGACTAATGATCTAACCACTCATCTTTTAGATGATTTTATACACTCTGGTGTTAAGAACAAATCAAACTTTAATCCCACCAATGTAGCAAACGAATATATAGAATTATTCCAAAATATGGTCCTTGAGGATTTTGATAAAATGTTATGATCTAAAAAGTCGAAAGAAAGTTACCAATTTTTGAGCCAACAAAAAGCAATTCATAGCCTACAAAATAATCCTAACATCATTATCCGCAACGCCGACAAAGTCGGCGGAATAATTTTCCAAAACCTTGAGAACTACATTAGAGAGGCTGATAGGATATTAGGAGATGAGAACTATTACAAAATCCTACCCAGAGATCCAACTGAAATATTTTTGCATGCATATTTAGAACTTATAGAGAAAGGTGTCTCTTTGAAGATTTTAAACAAACCCTAGTATCGCACATTACCATTTACCGAAAGTCCACAAAGATATAATAAACCCTCCAGGACGTCCGATCATTGCCGGAATAGGCAATCTCACATATAACTTATCATATTATATAGATCAATATCTTCAAAAACTTATTACATTACCTTCATATATTAAGGACAGTACTCACCTATTACAAAATTTAAATAACATTACCTTCACTGACAGAAATTTACTATGGATCACATGCGACGTCAGTTCGCTATATTCTAATATTTCAGATGCAATGTCAGTTCGCTATATTCTAATATTTCACATGATCTGGGAGTACAGGCCATTTCACACTTTCTCAAAAATGATATATATTTACCAAGTTCACAATGTTCATTTATTCTGGAAAGTATCTATTTTATTCTTCAACACAATTATTTCATATGTCCAGACAAGTACTTTTTGCAAACCAAGGGCACAGCCATGGGGACCAGGTTTGCCCCTAGTTTTGCCAATTTATTCATGGGGCTTTTTGAAGAAACATATGTTTATTTGGCTCACTTTGGGGCAAACCTGGTCTTCTGTGGCCGATATATAGACAACCTTATTTTTCTTTGGGAAGGGGACAGGCCCTCGGCAGACCGTTTTTATCAATCATTTGAACAGTAATTATATGGGTATTAAGTTCACAGCAAACATTCAAACACAGAGTTTAGAATATTTGGATCTCATATTAAGCTTTGATAACAATAGTATCACATCATAGACCTTTTTCAAAGATGTGGACAGCAAGAGTTTTTCTTCTGTTAAGTGTGATCAGTCCACGGGTCATCATTACTTCTGGGATATTACTCCTCCCCAACAGGAAGTGCAAGAGGATTCACCCAGCAGAGCTGCATATAGCTCCTCCCCTCTACGTCACTCCCTGTCATTCTCTTGCACCCAACGACTAGATAGGATGTGTGAGAGGACTATGGTGATTATACTTAGTTTTATATCTTTAATCCTGCCATACCGATATAATGTCATGTATGTATACTTTACACTTCAGTATTCTGGGGAATGGTACTTCACTAGAATTACACTGTAAGAAATTCATAAAGCTGTTTAATAACTAGAGATTATGTTTAACGTTTTTGCTGGAATGTAAAATCGTTTTCATTTGCTGAGGTACTGTGTGAATAAATGTTTGGGCACTATTTTTCCACTTGGCAGTTGCTTAATCTGTTTTTCTGACAGTTTCTGTTCTCCCTCACTGCTGTGTGTGAGGGGGAGGGGCCGTTTTTTTGGCGCTTTTTCTATGCATCAAATATTTCAGTCAGCAACTCATTGTATTCCCTGCATGATCCGGTTCATCTCTACAGAGCTCAGGGGTCTTCAAACTTATTTTGAGGGAGGTAATTTCTCTCAGCAGAGCTGTGAGAATTATAGTTTGACTGAGATAAAAAACGTTTATTCTGTAATTTGTTTCCTGCTTTCAGAATTTGTTATCTTTGCTAATGGGATTAAACCTTTGCTAAAGTTGTGTTGTTTACAAGGATTGAGGCTATAACTGTTTCAATTTATTAATTTTCAACTGTCATAGATCTTCTGTGCTTCTTAAAGGCACAGTACATTTTAATATTATTCTAATTGAATTGTATTTCCAAGTCTCATACAGAGTTAGTGCTGGCATTTCTAAGGTCACATGGATGGAAGGTGAACGAAAAGAAAAGTTCACTCGTTCCACTCACAAGAGTTCCCTTCCTGGGGACTCTTATAGATTCTGTAGAAATGAAGATTTACCTGACAGAGGACAGGCTAACAAGACTTCAAAGTGCTTGCCGCACCCTTCATTCCATTCAACACCCGTCAGTGGCTCAATGCATGGAGGTAATCGGCTTAATGGTAGCGGCAATGGACATAGTACCCTTTGCACGCTTACACCTCAGACCACTGCAACTGTGCATGCTAAGTCAGTGGAATGGGGATTACTCAGACTTATCCCCTTCTCTGAATCTGGATCAAGAGACCAGAAATTCTCTTCTAGGGTGGCTTTCTCGGCCACATCTGTCCAGGGGGATGCCATTCAGCAGACCAGACTGGACAATTGTAACAACAGACGCCAGCCTTCTAGGTTGGGGTGCCGTCTGGAATTCTCTGAAGGCTCAGGGACAATGGAGTCAGGAGGAGAGTCTCCTGCCAATAAACATTCTGGAATTGAGAGCAGTTCTCAATGCCCTCCTGGCTTGGCCCCAGTTGACAACTCGGGGGTTCATCAGGTTTCAGTCGGACAACATCACGACTGTAGCTTACATCAACCATCAGGGAGGGACAAGAAGCTCCCTAGCTATGATGGAAGTATCAAAGATAATTTGCTGGGCAGAGTCTCACTCTTGCCACCTGTCAGCAATCCACATCCCGGGAGTGGAGAACTGGGAGGCGGATTTCTTAAGTCGTCAGACTTTTCATCCGGGGGAGTGGGAACTTCATCCGGAGGTCTTTGCCCAAATACTTCGACGTTGGGGCAAACCAGAGATAGATCTCATGGCGTCTCGACAGAACGCCAAGCTTCCTCGTTACGGGTCCAGATCCAGGGATCCAGGAGCAGTCCTGATAGATGCTCTGACAGCACCTTGGGACTTCAGGATGGCTTACGTGTTTCCACCCTTCCCGTTGCTTCCTCGATTGATTGCCAGAATCAAACAAGAGAGAGCATCAGTGATTCTAATAGCACCTGCGTGGCCACGCAGGACTTGGTATGCAGACCTGGTGGACATGTCATCCTGTCCACCTTGGTCTCTACCTCTGAAACAGGACCTTCTGATACAGGGTCCCTTCAAACATCAAAATCTAACTTCTCTGAAGCTGACTGCTTGGAAATTGAACGCTTGATTTTATCAAGACGTGGATTTTCTGAGTCAGTTGTTGATACCTTAATACAGGCTAGGAAACCTGTTACCAGAAAGATTTACCATAAGATATGGCGTAAATACCTATATTGGTGTGAATCCAAAGGTTACTCTTGGAGTAAGGTTAGGATTCCTAGGATATTGTCTTTTCTACAAGAAGGTTTAGAAAAGGGTTTATCTGCTAGTTCATTAAAGGGACAGATCTCAGCTCTGTCCATTCTGTTACACAAACGTCTGTCAGAAGTTCCTGACGTCCAGGCTTTTTGTCAGGCTTTGGCCAGAATTAAGCCTGTGTTTAAAACTGTTGCTCCACCATGGAGTTTAAACCTTGTTCTTAATGTTTTACAGGGCGTTCCGTTTGAACCCCTTCATTCCATTGATATCAAGTTGTTATCTTGGAAAGTTCTATTTTTAATGGCTATTTCCTCGGCTCGAAGAGTCTCTGAATTATCAGCCTTACATTGTGATTCTCCTTATTTGATTTTTCATTCGGATAAGGTAGTCCTGCGTACTAAACCTGGGTTCTTACCTAAGGTAGTTACTAACAGGAATATCAATCAAGAGATTGTTGTTCCTTCTTTATGCCCAAATCCTTCTTCAAAGAAGGAACGTCTACTGCACAACCTGGATGTAGTCCGTGCTCTAAAATTTTACTTACAGGCAACTAAGGAATTTCGACAAACGTCTTCTCTGTTTGTCATTTACTCTGGGCAGAGGAGAGGTCAAAAAGCTTCCGCTACCTCTCTTTCTTTTTGGCTTCGTAGCATAATTCGTTTAGCTTATGAGACTGCTGGACAGCAGCCTCCTGAAAGAATTACAGCTCATTCTACTAGAGCTGTGGCTTCCACTTGGGCCTTCAAGAATGAGGCCTCTGTTGAACAGATTTGCAAGGCTGCAACTTGGTCTTCGCTTCATACTTTTTCCAAATTTTACAAATTTGACACTTTTGCTTCATCGGAGGCTATTTTTGGGAGAAAGGTTCTTCAGGCAGTTGTTCCTTCTGTATAAAGAGCCTGCCTATCCCTCCCGTCATCCGTGTACTTTTGCTTTGGTATTGGTATCCCAGAAGTAATGATGACCCGTGGACTGATCACACTTAACAGAAGAAAACATAATTTATGCTTACCTGATAAATTCCTTTCTTCTGTAGTGTGATCAGTCCACGGCCCGCCCTGTTTTTAAGGCAGGTAAATATTTTTTAATTTATACTCCAGTCACCACTTCACCCTTGGCTTTTCCTTTCTCGTTGGTCCTTGGTCGAATGACTGGGAGTGACGTAGAGGGGAGGAGCTATATGCAGCTCTGCTGGGTGAATCCTCTTGCACTTCCTGTTGGGGAGGAGTAATATCCCAGAAGTAATGATGACCCGTGGACTGATCACACTACAGAAGAAAGGAATTTATCAGGTAAGCATAAATTATGTTTTTGAATTTCAATAGCAACCATCACAAAGGTTGGAGACATAATATCCCGTATAGTCTATTTAGAAGGAATAGACGCAATTGCAAATTACGATATTTTTTTAGAACAAAGTCAAATTTTGTATGATTGATTCTTAGAAAAAGAATACTCCCCTGCTTTGCTCGATAAAGCTCTGAACAGAGCAAAAAACTTGGACAGAGACGACATCTTGGACAGAGACAACAGTCTGATTCCATTACAAAAGATACTCTTTTTATAACACAATATAATTCTGACTTTCATAAAATACAACATATACTTTACAAACATTGGTACATAATACAAAGAGACCCCGTTTTAAGACATTTAGTGAAGGATAAACCTAAAATTGTTTACAGGAGAGCATCTACACTAAGAAATAAGCTAGATCCCAGTAAAAAAAGTCAAACACACACAATCTAAGAGTGTAAAACAGAATATAATAAACCAAAATAAAGGAATATTTGGTCTATATGGCATTTACAAATGTGGAAAAACAGGCTGTGGTTCATGTAAAATTATAAAATCAGGTACAAAAAGTTTTAAACCCACAGTCACAGGGGAATCCTTTCAAATTCTGGTTTTCTTTAATTGTGAGTCATCTTTTACAGTTTACCTTATGGAGTGTATATGTGGCCTTTAATATGTAGGCCGCACCTCCAGGAAACTGAGAACTAGATGGGGTGAGCACCATCGTAATTGCATAAAGAATAAAATCAAACATAGCATACCCAATCACTGTCTAACTAAACATAATGGAAACCCCTACATTTTTAAATACATTCCTATTGACTATGTTCCAAAACATTCTGATTATAATAGGTTGACCAGGCTTAGACAACGTGAGACATATTGGATCTATTGATTGAAGACCCTACATCCCTTTGGGCTGAATGCCAATCTGGATTTGGCAGCCTTTAATTGATCCCTATCATATATTCTTTTTTTTAATATTCTTTTTTAATATTCGTTATCAGATTATATGCAAGTTATTCTCGAACCATTACATGATTATTTTTAATCGGGTGAACCAATCCGATAAAATTTTAGTATTACATTTGACAAAGGTTTATTTTTATGTTGGATCAAAATCATATTTTGTCTGTGTCATATATCTTGGGTTTATACAAAAGGCTACTTACACAAAACACGCACTACATTACAAAGTCATCTCTATCAGATTAATTTACCCTTTTCACATACATCAATCATTACATACATCCATCATCACATACATTTCCATCACAAAAGACTTATTTTGATAGGTAAATTATTGAAATCCTGTTTGCTCATTGTACCATAGATTTATGTATATCATTATTGGCACACATAATAGGAATACGCAACGAAATCATTTACACATTTCACAATTTTATCTTTCTCATTTTTCTCTTTCACCATTTCACTGAGAGATTTAAAATAATGGGCTCTTTGGCTCTATGCTCATGGTTATGGAACACCTATCTATACAAATTTATTTGGAATTGTCCAAACATTTATTGTTTTGGAATCATTCCAAATAGACATTATTCGTATGACCATTAATGGTTAGCTAGCTCATAATGGATTAGTGTCACTTAGGGTTAGCAAGCACTCAACATTTGATCATTATACACAAAAGATTCCTTGTGTATAAATAACATACACAAATATTAACACATTCACTTTTTAGATTACTGACTAATTCTTAAGTCAGCGCTGACTAGAAGATTGCTCAATTTGGGGTTAACATATATTTCATTTTTTTATACAGCTGTGAATACGCATCGGCTTGTAAGTTTAATTTTCTTTGTGGATCATTCATTGGTTTTAATACTAGTAACAACTTCCGTTTTTACAAAACACATTGTGTATATATTGTTACTAATTGTAACCATTTTTATTTGCTTTTATCTGATGAAACAACCAGTCTGTGGTTGAGAAACGCGTCATAGAATAAAACCTTTTATATTTTATTTGAAAGTTGTTCTTATTCTTGGTTCCAGCGCTTTCATTGGCACAGAAAGCAGACTGACTTTCCCCATAACGGTGCAACATTCAAACAGAGAGGTGGTCACAGCATCCAAACCAAGAGGTGGTCACAGGGAGGTGAACCTTCTTCAGTGTACTAGCCACTGTTAAGTGCTAGCAAGCGGATTTGCACTGGTCACAGCACAGTGCCATACATTCTGGTAAGCGCAATATCTTACAGCACACATCCACCTGAAAAAACTGTATCACGCTATGAGGCGCCCTCTTTCCATCTTTATCTTTTAAACAGCTTTGTCCCCACACTCCGGGATCAAGAGGAGCAGCCCTATCCAAAAAACATCAGTGGCAACTACCACCTACGGACATAAACTGTTAAGGCTGATTTCAGAAGCTTAGTACGGTAGATCCGTTTGTGAATTTTTTTGGTATACACCTATTTTACACCAGATCTTTTGTGCAGCGCGCCTTTTGTTTCCCCTTCTGGGATACCATACAATTCTAAACGCGCCTGCGTGTCCTTGCAGGACTTGGTATGCCGATCTAGTGGACATGTCCTCTCTGCCGCCGTGGAAGCTTCCATTGAGGCAGGACCTTATCATTCAGGGACCCTTCCGACATCCGAATCTCTCAGTTTCTCTGCAACTGACTGCCTGGAGATTGAACGCTTGATTTTATCTAGGCGGGAGTTCTCTGATTCGGTCATTGATACTTTGATTCAGGCAAGTAAGCCTGTTACTAGAACGATCTACCATAAGATATGACGTAAATATCTTTATTGGTGCGAATCCAAGGGCTACTCATGGAGTAGAGTTAGGATTCCCAGGATTCTGTCTTTTCTCCAAGGATTGGAGAAAGGGTTATCAGCAAGTTCCTTAAAGGGACAAATCTCTGCTTTGTCGATTTTACTACACAAACGTTTGGCAGATGTTCCAGACGTTCAGTCTTTTTGTCAGGCTCTGGCCAGAATCAAGCCTGTGTTCAGACCAATTGCTCCAACTTGGAGTTAGAATTTAGTTCTTAATCTTCTTCAAGGGGTTCCGTTTGAACCCATGCATTCCATAGATATTAAGTTATCTTGGAAGGTTTTATTTTTGGTTGCTATTTCTTCTGCTCGTAGAGTTTCTGAGCTTTCAGCGTTACTATGTGACTTGTCTTATCTTCCATTCTGATAAGGTGGCTTTACGTACCAAACCTGGTTTCCTTCCTAAGGTTGTTTCAAATAAGAATATTAATCAGGACATTGTTGTTCCTTCATTATGTACTAATCCTCCTAAGGAGGAGCGTCTGTTGCATAACTTGGACGTGGTCCGTGCCCTGAAGTTTTACTTGCAGGTGACTAAGGAATTTCGTCAATCTTAATTATTTGTTGTTTTTTCTGGAAAGCGTAGGGGTCAGAAAGCTACGGCTACCTCTTTCTTTTTGGCTGGAGAGTATCATCCGTCTGGCATATGAGACTGCTGGACAACAGCCTCCTGAAAGAATTACGGCTCATTCTACTAGGGCTGTGGCTTCCTCATGGGCATTTAAAAACGATGCTTCTGTTGAACAGATTTGCAAGGCTGCACCTTGGTTGTCTCTTCACACTTTTCCCAAATTTTCCAAATTTGATACTTTTGCTTCTTCTGAGGCTGTTTTTGGGAGAAAGGTTCTTCAAGCAGTGGTGCCTTCCGTTTAAGTTCCTGTCTTGTCCCACCCTTTCATCCGTGTCCTATAGCTTTGGTATTGTATCCCATAAGTAAGGATGAAATCCGTGGACTCGTCATATCTTGTAAAAGGAAATTTATGCTTAACTGATAAATTTATTTATTTTACGATATGACGAGTCCACGCCCCACCCTGTCATTTCTAAGACAGGTATTTATTTTTGTTAAACTTCAGTCACCTCTGCACTTTTGGCTTTTTCTTTCTCTTCCTAACTTCGGTCGAATGACTGGAGTGGGAGGGAAGGGAGGAGCTATATATACAGCTCTGCTGTGGTGCTCTTTGCCTCCTCCTGCTGACCAGGAGGTGTAAGGATGAAATCCGTGGACTCATCATATCGTAAAAGAAATAAATTTATCAGTTAAGCATAATTTTCCTTTTCATGGTATTCTTCTCATAAATTCTCTTGGCATTCTTTAAGAATTCCTAGAATTTTACAGTTTCTTCAGTATGGTTTGGGAAAAATCTCTGCTCTTTCTGTTTTATTTCATAGAAAGATTAAACTTCCTGATATTCACTGTTTTGTTCAGGCTTTGGTCCGTATCATGCCTGTTATTAAGTCTATTTCTCCTCCATGGAGTCTTAATTTGGTTTTGCAGGCTCCTCCTTTTGAGCTTATGCATTCTTGGGATATTAAATTACTTGTAAAGTATTATTCCTTTTGGCTATCTCTTCTGCTAGAAGAGTTAGTGAATTATATGCTCTCTTGTTAGTCTCCTTTTCTGATTTTCCATGAGGATAAAGCTGTTTTGCGGACTTCGTTTAAATTTCTTCTTAAGGTTGTGAATTCTAACAACATCAGTAGGGAAATTGTTGTTCCTTCCTTGTGTCCGAATCCTAAGAATTCGCTTGAAAAATTGAGACACTCTTTGGATGTGGTAAGGGCTTTGAAATACTATGTTGAAGCTACTAAGGATTTCAAGAAGGACTTCTAGTCTATTTGTTTGTCTTTTCTGGTTCTAGGAAAGGTCAGAAAGCCTCTGCCATTTCTTTGGCATCTTGGTTAAAGCTTTTGATTCACAAGGCTTATTTGGAGGCAGGGCAGTCTCCGCCTCAGAATTACATCTCATTCTACTAGATCAGTTGCCAGCTTCAGATGATCAGATTTGCAAAGCGGCAACTTGGTGGTCTTTGCATACTTTTACAAAATTTTACCATTTTGATGTATTTGCTTCTTGAGAAGCAGTCTTTGGTAGAAAAGTTCTTTAGGCAGCTGTCTGTTTGATTCTTCTGTTTATAAGAACTTATTTTGTGGATTTAATTTCTCAGCGGAAATAGCTGTTATTTTATCCCTCCCTCTCTAGTGACTCTTCTGTGGACTTCCACATCTTGGGTATTATATCACATATGTCACTAGCTCATGGACTCTTGCCACTTACATGAAAAAACATAATTTATTTAACAACTTACTGGATAAATTAATTTATTTCATAGTGGCAAGGGTCCATGAGACCCACCCTATTTTTTGTGGTTATTTTTTTGTATAAAGCACATTATTTTTCCAGTTCCTCTTTTTGTATGCTTTTTACTCCTTTCTTTTTTTATACACCTCCCTACTTGGCTATACTTTAAACTGAGGTATGAGTGAGGTGGGAGGTGTATTTTATAGGCATTTTGAGGTTTGGGAAACTTTGCCCCCTCCTGGTAGTAATGTATATCCCATACGTCACTAGCTCATGGACTCTTGCCACTATGAAAGAAATTAATTTATCAGGTAAGTTCTTATTTAAATTGTTTCTTTAATATACCCCATGTCACCCCATGAAAGAAGGATGACAGTCTTTTTAGTATTGACTATTTATTTCTGAAAAATGTATCTATTACTTTTTTTTTTTGTGTGCCCTTTTTGGAAGGTTTTTATTTACCTTCAAGAACGCACAAAGCATATACCCCCCCCCCCCCCCCCCCCACACACACGCTCTCGCTCTCTCTTGCTCTCTCTATCCTATTTCTAGTTATATTTGTTTGTTTATCCATGAACTGATGTTTCCTTTTGTATTTTAGAACTTAGCCTGGGTTAAATCGTACAACATTTGCTTTGAGTTGGAAGACTGCAATGAAATATTTATTCAGCTTTTTAAGACTCTATTCTCCGTTATCAAGTAAGTTTTTAATTGAACTTGTGTTTTAACAAATGTTAAATTAATTCTGTGAATTTTTTTTTTTCCCCCTCAAAAAAAAAATTGCAATTTAAAAAGCAATATTTCTTTAAGACATACTTTTTAACAGGGTTTATTTTTTTGCTCAATGATTATTTTTGGAAAGTGCTTTAAATAATTTATAATCTCTTTACATTTTTAAAGGGGATTGATTTTAAAATGAAACTCATGATTGGGATAGATTTTTAAATTTTATAACATTTTCCAATTTACTTCTATTATCAAATTTGCTTTCTTCCCATGATATTTTGTGTTGAAGAGATACCTTGTTAGGCACCTGGAGCACTACATGGCGGGAAATAGTGCTCCAAATATGGGCCGGCTCCTAATCATACGTCCCTGCTTTTCTACATAAGATACAATAAGAATAAAGGAAAATTGTTAATAAAAGTAAATTAGAAAGTTGTTTAAAATTGCATGCGCTATCTGAATCATGAAAGAGAAAAATGTTTCATATCCCGTTAATGCTTGGAGATTGGAATTTTTTTCACTTTTTTGGTTGTATTTTTAAATTTAATTCAATGTGAATCATCATTTTTTTTTATGGAGCTTTTGCAAAATAAAGCCTTGGAGGTTTTGAACTAGTCATGACACTGTGCAAGTGGAAAATGTACTTTCTTTTAGTCTTAGAACACAGGTGCAACTTGTTTTGTATGGAGGATTGATCACTAATGGTGGAGTTATCCTGGGAGCACTTTACATTATGGTGGCTGGATCATCAGTTCATTGTTCAGGGGGCGTCTATTTCTCATTCTACCTGGACTGTGAATGCTACAGATGCAAGCCTTTCTGTTAGGGGAGCTTTTTTTGTGGTCTCTGTGAGCATAGGAAGATTCAATCCTCGGGAGGTGAGGTTGCCAGTAAATATTCCAGAACTCTGTACTATTTTCAACGTTCTTCAGGCTTGGATTTTGCTAAAAAAAGGAGTCTCGTCACAGTTTTCAAACAGACAATGTCACAGCAGTAGCTTATGTCAACCATCAAGGGGGAACTTACAGTTCCCTAGCTATGAGGGAGGTATCTCAAATTATCTCTTGGACAGATATCAATTCCTGTCTAGTCTCTGAGATTCATATTCCAGAAGTGAACTTGGAAGTAGTCTTTCTCAAGCTCTACATCCAGGGGAATGGTCTCTTAAGCAATATGTGTTCAGTCAGATTGTAGGTCTTTGTTATCTCCCAGATATAGATCTGGTGGCCTACCAGTTACCCTCAGGCAGAGTCTGTGGATGCTCTAGTAGATTCTTGATGATTTCTTTTAGAATTCCTACGTTTTTGAATTTCTTACACAATAGTCTGTACATGGGCCTATCTGCTAATTCTCTTAAGTGGCAGATTTCCATATATAGGGGAGTTGAGTCCATGGCTTCATTCATTACTTTTGGGAATTAAGAACCTGGCCACCAGGAAGAGGCAAAGACACCCTAGCCAAAGGATTAAATACCTCCCCCACTCCCCTCATCCTCCAGTCATTCTTTGCCTTTTGTCACAGGAGGATGGCAGAGAAGTGCCGAAGATTCGGAGTAGTCTCTTATGGAGGGTAGTACTCTTCAGAATGGGACTGGAGTTTTAAGTAGTCCTGTGAGCCTCTCAGTGAGAGCCTAGGTGAAAGTTAGTCCTGAGATGCATGGAGAGTTTTTTTTGCGAAACCATCCCAACTCATATTAACAGTTCCACAAGCAATCGGAGTTGATGTGTTTCGCTGCCTGCTTTCTGCACTCAAGTCCATGTCAGGAGTGATGCTACTGTCACACTTAAAGGGTCGTGTTCCTGTTCCAGGGCTTAGATTCTGGTAAGATAATTTTATATTTTATACATAATGGTAACACAGATGACAGGGTCACAGTGTGATGCCTTTTTTTTTTTTATGGAATCAATGGTTAATATTCCTGGTAAGGGCATTATGGAACAGGGGGTGTTTATGCATGATATTCTTTGTGTGATTGCTGGGTTTTGTGCGAGATGAGGCTCTGGCAATGGTGGAACTTTCAGGTTGACTTCCGGGAGTATTTACGCAACCGGTTTTGGTGCGTTTCTCCTTGGTGCAGGAGAGGTCCTGTGAGGCATCCCATGTGACCGGGTGTGGCGGTCTCCACTTCCTTTGTTGATCTGCGGCGCAGGAGACTAAGCGGTTTCTGTAGTCCGGGTCATAGGTGGTGAGTGCCCTGGCCATTGCAAGTATAAAGGTGCCTGTTTATTAATTTAATCTAGTCCATAATAAAAGCGCAAGCTATGGAGGACTCTGATGTGTTAGAGGGTTCTCTCTCTTTAACAAAGTCTCATTCCTTTGTTTGTGAGGAGGTTCTTGTAAATCAGCCTGCTCAACTGTTACACATGCCTCCATAAAGTTGCAACTTTTAAAAATAAAGGGATGTCTAGTACTACTGAGCCGTCCACCTCTGAGGGTTCCCCGTCCCGTGAGGTGGGTTTCCTGCTTTCTTCTCAGTGCACATGCAGCGCCCCAGGGTCCAACAATTACTACTAAGGGAGAGATTAGTTGGCCGTCAGAATTTGTGGATCAACTGCAAACGACGGTATTGAAAGTGATCCATGCCTTAGCACGTTCTGCTAAGCGCAAGCATAGGGCGTATCATGGCGGTCCGGCACAGGGGTTGTCTACGCCTATGGAAATATCAGAGGCGTTATACGATGACGAGGCCCACTCCGATTCTTTAGAGGAGGCTCCTTCTGGGTCAGAGTCCGTGTCATCTCATCCTCAGGCTGCGGAGGAGCCAGACTTTAGGTTTAGGATAGAGAATTTACGCTTTTCACTGAAGCAAGTGCTTGCTATTCTGGAGGTTCCGGAACCGAAGCTTCTGGAGGAACCTTCGATTCCTAAGCTTGATAAGGTATATGAGGACAGGGTGGTGCCTTAGACCTTCCCGGGTTCCTGTTAAGATGGCTAATATTAAGAATAAATTGGAGCGATTAGGTTCTTCCTTGTTCCCTGTCCCGGACTCTCAACTTGAGCTGTGGGGGACTGTCCCTAAGGTGGATGGTGCTATTTCCAGGCTTGCAGAGCGGACAACTATCCCTCTCGAGGATAGTTTGTCATTTAAAGAGCCCATGGATAAGAAGGTGGAAAGCATGTTAAGGAAAATGTTTCAACACACAGGGTTTATTTTTCAACCGGCAGCGGCTGCAGTCGAGGTTGCCGGAGCTGCGACATATTGGTGTGAATCCCTGTGTGATATGTTCAAGAGGGAGACTTCCATCGACAAGATATAGGATAAGATTAAGGCGTTGAGGGTCTCCAATTCTTTCATTTGTGACGCCAAAATGCAAATTATTTGCCTGAACGGGCTCTGTGGCTAAAGTCTAGGTCGGCGGACATGACCTCTAAGTCAAGGCTGTTGTGCCTACCTTTTCAAGAAAAGATTCTGTTCGGTCCAGGATTTGGACTGGAGGTAAGGGAGCTTTCCTACTGCAGGATAAGAAGGCTAAGCCTAAAGGATCTACTTTTTGTCCCTTCCTTGCGGACAAGGCCCAGCGCCAGCAGCCCGCCGCTCAAGTGGACCAGTCCAAGGGAACTTGGAAGCCTGCTCAGTCTTGGAACAAGTCCAAGCAGAATAAGAAGCCCGCCGAGACAAAATCGGCATGAAGGGGCGGCCCCCGACCGGTAACTGGACCAAGTAGGGTGCAGATTGTCTCTTATTCGAAGCCTGGTTGCAGGACGTTCTGGAGGTTGTCACCCAGGGTTACACGATAGGATTCAGGTCACATCTGCCCAGGGGCAGATTCCTCCTTTCAAACCTGTCTTCAAGACCGGAAAAGAGAGAGACCTTCTGTTAAATGTTCTGGTACTTCAAGCAATTTACAATGCTCTGAGGGCGTGGCCTCCTCTGGGTTTGTTGATCTTTATCAGATTCCAGACTGACATTATCTCGGTGGCATACATCAACCATCAGGGGGGTACGAGGAGCTCACTAGGAATGAGGGAGGTGTCTTGGAGTGGGCGAAGTCCCACAGCTGCTCTCTTGCAGCGATCCACATTCCAGGTGGGACAACAGGGAAGCAGACTTTCTCATCAGGCAATCATTCCATCTAGGGCAGGGGTGTCAAACTCAAATTCATCGTGGGCCGCATCAGCAGTTTGGTCACCCTCAAAGGGCCGGTTGTATCTGTAGGACTATGTGTCCACTCTTTATTATCATAAATTATTGTCACTGCATTCAATTATTACTGTTTTTTGTAATAATGTAAGTAATAACTAGCTCTGAAAGCAGAAACCTAGTCAGAATAATGGCAAGTAGATATTCAAATGTACAATTATTGTACAATTTATTGAAAAATGATTTTTGGTAAGTCATTTTTTTTTTAACATACAAATATTGCCAAACACTGTTTATTACACATATGGCAAACACAAGGCATTAACTTTTTTTTTAACTTTTCTGACTAGATGGCTGACATCGTTTTCCTGAGGTCAGTTTATGGTCCCTATACCACTGTAAAGTGACACGGAAGTGGTCAGTATATCCAAAGTTTACCGCTCAGACTTTTAAGCAGATTAATAAGCAGACCCCCCTAATAAGCAGACCCCCCCTCCCCCCCACATACATCATATGTACTTACAGTACAGGAGAGAAGGGTTCAGGCAGCCGTTGGATCTGTCACATCACAGGATGGCATGCGCTCAATATAAAAACAAGTGGAGGTTTCCTGAATGCATGTAAAGTGGAGGTTTCCTGTGTAGAACGGCCGGCGCCGCTAGAGGGATGGCTTGTAGGCTGCTGCGCATGCGCTGAAGAGGCGGCTTTCTTGTGTCAAAAAAAAAAAAAAAAACGAGAATAAAAGGTGAAGGCTGGCGGCGGCTACACGGGCCACATGACGAGGTCTGGCGGGCCGGATTCGGCCCGCGGGCCTTGTGTTTGACACCCGTAATCTAGGGGAATGGTCTCTTCATCCCAAAGTGTTTACAAAGATTTTTTTTCAGATGGGGAACGCCGGAGATAGATCTCATGGCATCCAGACTCAATTGCAAGCTACCCCAATTCGGGTTGATAATAGAAGTAAATTAGAAAGTTGTTAAAAATTGCATGCTTTATCTGAATTGCGAAAGACAAAATTTGGGTTCAGTGTCCCTTTAAGAAAAAGAACTGCATTTATTTCTCTAACTAAAGGAATTGTTTAATCATTTCTAAACTAACTTACTTGGGAACCTTTTGCATAAACTGGATTGTGATTTCTTTCACTTGTACATATTTGCCTTTTTGATTACAATAATCTTTGGACTGCCTCATTTTTACAGCAAGATTAATTTAAAAAGGTTACTAAGTAATTCACTTATCCTGCTTTTCAGTTTAAAGGGACACTGAACCCAAATTTTTTCTTTTGTGATTCAGATAGAGCATGAACTTTTAAGCAACTTTCTGATTTACTCTTATCAATTTTTCTTCGTTCTCTTGGTATCTTTATCTGACAAAGAAGGCATCTAAGCTTTTTTTAGTTTCAGGACTCTGGACAGCACTTTTGGTGGATGAATTTATCCACCAATCAGCAAGGACAACCCAGGTTGTAAACCAAAATGGGCCGGCATCTAAACTTGCATTCTTGCATTTCAAATAAAGATACCAAGAGAATGAAGAAAATTTGATAATAGGAGTAAATTAGAAAGTTGCTTAAAATGGCATGCTCTATCTGAATCGCAAAAGAAAAAAATTGGGTTCATTGTCCCTTTAATCAGGATAATCTCATTCCTTAGCTGTTCTCAGGTGTTGCTGGAAACTGAGAATACTTCTGTATTAACTGCAATATTAATTAACCCACTCATTCATTATTAACCTCTGGGTATCAAATATTGCTACAAAAATATATTTGTATTTACTAAGATCAAACTCTTACAGGTGGGGATGTCATCCTCTCCGCCATGGTGGTTACCGTGTTGCAGAGATCTGATGGAACAGGGTCCCTTTCAACATGAAAATCTCGTTTCTCTGAGGCTGACTGCGTGGAGATTGAATGCTTAGTCTTAGCCAAGGGAGGTTTTTCTGAAAGTGTGATTGACACTAGTTCAGGCAAAGAAGCCAGTTACTGGTCACATCTACCATAAGGTGTGGAGGACTTGTCCTGGTGTGAGAAGGG